>NC_089721.1:44795334-44889805 GCF_031753505.1 Anomalospiza imberbis
GCTATAAGATGTGTTAGTACTTATATTCTTCTACAGTTTATTTTTACATAAAACCTTCTGGTGCAAAAAAATGTATCTTCTGATCTGTGCAACACCAAGACCAACTTATGTCAGCTGGAGCCTGTAAAAATCATTCTGCTGCAAAGCAGCGATAGTCAATGAATTATCTTCTCATCCTCTGGAAATGAGTTACTGCTATGAAAATACTATTTTCATGGAGGCTTAATGGAGAGGGGATAAGGGACATTTACCAGCTTCACATCACTCACATCCTTCTGGTTTAAGGGTCTGTCTCTGTCTGGCTGCAGTCCCACCTTCTCCTGCTGCTGACTGGGAGAAGAGTCAAGCTGCTCCTTCGGCAGCCAGCAGTAATTGCTGCGATACAAGTAAGCAGGCAGACTAATGTACCTGCACTAAGGCCTGCAGTTTGGGAATGAAATTGAATGAATCTGCAATATTTTGTCTTATTTGTTAATATTTTACAATTTATTTTGATAAATCTCTTTTTTAATGCTGTGTGGCAAGGGAGCTCCCAAAGCCTCATTTATTTCATAGGTCTGTGCATGCTTCCCACAATGGATTGTGAAGTTTCTGTACTTGTCCGAATACAGTTAGAAATTTTTTTCACAGAGTACTCACAAGTAAGAAGGATGATTAATTTTTACAGCAGCACTGAGATTATATAAGCAATACAAATCATCAATATTTCACTTTAAAGCTTAATTGAATCCTCACAGATCCTTTTAATACATTCTGGTTACATATATGGCATGGCTACACATTACATTGCATGAGGGACAATATAAGTATTTTTTCTCCTTAGAAAAGATACTTATATTTCTCCTTATCTTTATTTTTTCAAAATCAGAGAGAAAAATCAATTTTGTGCTTGTGTGTCAGACAGTCTACCTGCAATTTCTGAGACAGGCCTGAGATCTCTAAGACCCATAACCTCTCTCTTGTGCTCATTCATCAAAGAGCCCATGATCTAGCTTCTGCATTTGGATGACAAGCAGGAGATTGGCAATCGTCTTGGAAATGTGAAATAAACACTATTTCTACATATGTTAATGCCACTGTTTATTGACTACTTACTCAGGTTGGATGTAATTGGGGCTACTTGGGAAACATAAACAGCTCAGTGCCTGTCAATACCTGACCTTTAGAATGTTCAGTACAATCAGTGTTGCCTGGTGTTTTACAAGCTGGCCTTTTTATGTAGATGCAGCTGTAGTTGCCATGCAAGAATGAATGAAGATAAAGAATGAAGTTCCTTAAAAACTTTTAAAAATTATTTTTAATTTCCTCTGTGGTGTTGAAGTAATTCAGAACAAAATAAATCCTACCACTGGAAATTTAGTTTGCAGTCACAATCTTTGAAAAAAGTGAGAACCAGTTTCATGTGAAAGGCAAGGAAAAAACCAGCTCCAGAGCAGAAAAGCGAAAAGGGGGCAGGATGTTAAAAGAGTTTAACTAAGGGTGTCTTCATGCATTATGACATGTGGCAAGTATAAATTAAGCCACCTTCAGGATGCCATGAGGAAAATTTTCAGCAGTGGTTCTGATGACTGAGAGAGTCTTGAAGAATCTTTCCTCAGCAGACCACAAAGACTAAAGCACAAGCTATCACTAACATGCAGATGTTATCAGGATGTGACCTCAGGACAGACGTAGATCCCGATGGGGAGAAAAAACTGCAGATGTTTAATGGATTATTGTGAAAACTAATTGCAAACTATTCTATTTTAATTACTTAAAATTTTCACAAAAGAGATATTCTATGTCTCCAGCCTCTATTGCCAGTGAGTAAGTTAACAGTTCCTGTAAATAAAAACAAACAACTTTTTCACTGATCTAATTAAAGCTGTTAATATTTCTGAGCAGACTGATAGATAAATGCTTCCATTTCAAATTACTCAAAGAAAGAAAGAAAGAAAGAAAGAAAGAAAGAAAGAAAAAGAAAAGCCCAGGCATACTGTCTTCAAAGAATGGAATAAATAACATTATTCTATTTTAACAGAAGATAACAAGAAATCAGAAGCTGTTCATACAATGGTGACTTATTTTACCATCAAAAAAAGAAATAAAGAAAAACAAAATAGAAAGACAAAGTGACAAAATGAGTTTAGAAGATAAACGTTAAGGCCAGTAATTTTAAGTTAACATTTGTTACAAAGTACAAAAGACAATAAGAAACCAGTTGTACAAACTTTAGTCCTTGAAACTGTTTTTATTTACTGATCATGATTTCTATAGATGGCTCTCACAGTTTTCACCAGCCTCAGAAAGTCCTGGGAATAGGGGCAAAGAAAATCTTTGCAGGATTATGAGTACCAGGCAATATTGTGAGACCACAAGTTCTCTACAGCAAATACAAATTCCGACATTCACTTGGTGACTTTTCACTTCCACAGGCTGTACCTTCCATGTTTTAAATAGCTCAAAATCAAATGCTTTGGTAACATTTCTTGAAGTGAGGACCACTTTTTTTTTCTTATTAAGCTAAAAAAATTTAGTTTCCTAATAAACTGAAAACCCCAAAACAAGCCTAAATTAAATTAAAACTAACTAAGTAAAAAATTTAAACAAACCAAAACAATAGTATAAAATAAAATATGTTTGATATTACTCCCTCACCAAGCAGCTTTCAATATTCAATCAATTGGTATTTTCTGCTCAGATTGTAGAGCTGTGGTTGAAATAGGTCAGTTTACTAGTGCCCTCTTCTGCTTTACACTGGTCTCTGCTGCCCTTTCCTAACCTCTGCTCTCCCTCCAGCGGTGTCTGTTCTTCCCCTCACTGATCCAGCAGGACCTTGGCCCCTTCACGTCAAACAAGCAGGCGTCTACTACATTACATGGCCTGAAGGGGACTGCACAGGGAGAGAGGGGGAGAGAACGGGCGGGGGGGGAGGGGGCGGTGTGGGGAGCGGCGGGGGGAGGGAAGGGGAGAGAGAGACAGAGACAGAGCGAGAGGGAGAGAAGGTTTGGAAAGGTAGGATGGTACGATAGCATCCCTAAGCAAAAATACATCAATCACACCAGTCCAGCTATCTCAATTAACCCTTAGTTAATCTGGGACCTTCTGGAGAAACTGAAAAGAATTTGAGGGAATAAGAGATGCTATCTGCCACAAGGATTACAAATCTACATGTGGATCAAAGGCAATTCCACATTTTACCCTAGTGATTAGCTGTAATTAAATAAAGTAAGTTTGTTTAAACTTCATTAGCAGCAAGACATTTGCTACAGCAGAGTGGGCACAAATCATCCATTCTTAATTAAAAGATAATCCACAGGATGACCATAATCTTGTTCTAAAAGTACACTCTTTCCCCTTGAAAGATTTCTTCATTAAATAAGGATAAATAACAGTTTCTTTCTGTTTAAGCTGTGAAGGAATGGATGCTCCATCCCATTTGCTTGAATGAGTGCTGAATGTGCCTGATAACATCACTTTGGCATGCTATTATCTAAAATGGTAGAATACCTCACTTCAGCAAAGTCTGACATAAATCTTTGAAAACAAAGAAATTGCATATGTATGAGCTGAAATAGATATGACAGTGTTGGCACATTAATGTTCCTGTCACTGGGGGGTTTCAAACTTTTAAGGAGATGATATCAATGAATTCAGGCTGTACCTAGTGGAAGAGGACAATGTACTGCCGGACAATTATTAATTACATACACCAAAACATATTAAAAAAGCAATACAATACAGTCCAAAATGTATCATGGTACAGACCAATGCTAAAGATCCCTCTGAGTCCTACTGCAGCTCCATTGTGGGATGCTCAGTCCTAATCAGCAGCAAAAAGACATTTTCCTTTCTACTTCTACAGTCGTGGTGGTGGTGGTGTGTGGACAACATATGTTTTGAATTGTTACATAACAACCCTCATTAACAGTAACTGCAGTGCCCAACTGAACTCTGCCCAGTTGCATATGGTCTGAAATTGATCATTATATATGATACGACTATGAATATAAGGATATTCAGTAGGAATCTTTTATTTTTTGATGCTAGAGCATGTAGAAGAAGATGTTAAAGAAAAAAAGGTGTTAAAAGATGTTTATATGTCAGTGTCTTCTAAGCAACAGCAAAGCTGAAAATTTCCTATTTTATTCTGAGAAGGAGGGAAAAAATGTTCAAAATATTTTTATTTATAGTCTTTTGGCTTAGTATATACACTGCTTACTCAGCTCTGCCCCTTGTGATGGGAATACCTGGATAAACTGCAGGAATTAGAGATCACAGACATGAAGATTACATTGTAAGATCTGTGGGGCAGAGACTGTTAGCTCAATGAGATACCTTGATGTCTTTTGATCCTTAAACGTAAGTGAGGAACATGAAAGCCACTTAATCAGCAGAAGAAAATTCATGCTAAAATCAAACCCAGGATCAAAACTCATGATTGAATCTGCATATAATTCTACAAGTAGCTTTTTTAATTTTTCATTTTAATTTTTTCTGGAAAGACTTGCTGGCAGTGACTATACAGCATGTACTTGTCCAGTGACATGCTGACCTTCAAAGGTAGGATAGAAGGCTGCTTAAAAGCTTTTACAGCTTTTACTTTTTAACTCTCTAGCTGTTTCTATTTCTTTTTCTTTTTCTCTCCCCAACTCCACTGTTTTGAGAGCCTGTGTGAGGCTGTTTAGAGTCCTGACACCTGACATTCAATAACCTCTCAGCAGTTGTGGACAAAGGCCTAAGAAAATTCCTCTTTCACAAACAGGCATGAAACTCCGTATCGCTCCAAGTAAAAGCATTTCAAACACACTTGATGACAAGTCAGCTCTTTTAGGCTACTACAAGAGGGCACTAGTCATCTCCAAATATTTTTAAACTTTACTAGTAAAATTCTGGAGAGGTGCTTAGGTCAGTGCTTTCAAGCAACAAGAAATATGTCTGTGCTTTGGTTTTGATTTAACTCTTTTATTACACTGTTGCTATCTGTCATTTCCTGCATGTGTCAGTACTGCGACTGAATCACAAAAAGGTGCAAAAGAGAAAGAATTTTGTACCCTGCTACGATAAGCAACATCACTTTCAAGAGAAAAAATTACATAGATAGATTATCTGGCAACTGCAAGGTATTATACTTGCCATGGTCTTACACCAGTACAGTGGAAGTTGACAGCAGTGTCAGTATTCTCAAATCCCACCCATTCCTTCAGCTAGTTCCAAATTCCTTTGTGCCTCTAGAGTCTGATTTGAAATTAGGTTAACTTAATGTTTGAAATTGTGGAGTGACTTCTGTGTATCAATGGACCAGATTTTACCTCTTTCTTTTATCTGAAGTAGCATTTTATGTCCCCAGGCAACAAGGCACTTAAGCAAGAAATAATTTTAAGTGTATGTATAAACCCATCAAAATCCACAGGACTAACATTTGGGCTTAGCATCATGTATGCCTTGCATGTATGCCTTGACAAACCAGGGCTTTAGATATTAATCCATGCAAGGAGAGGGGACACATTGTGACTTTGAGCATTAAAGTGTCTTGGGAGTAAGGTATTTTTCCTAATTACTTTAGTGTTCCTCTCTGGAGGAATTACAGTAACAGCAATTTCTGCTGAAACTTTAAGAGTCATTCATAAAACCCAAAGGATTTAAAAACAGAACAGCTGAAACTCACTACAGTTTACCACCATAAAAAGACCAGAAAAAAAAGCTTTCCAAGCCCCAGTTTTCTTTTTGACCAAAACTCAAGTCATTGTTTATCAAAGAATGAATTCTACACTAACAAGGCAAAACATCCTTGGAATGGATCATTGGTATTCAGTGAGCAAAGAGAATTAAGGACTTTTAAAAACGTAGTCTTTTATGTCAGTTCATTGCAAAAAATAATGAACTATAGTCACATCTTCATCTTCCTAGTGCATTTTTAGGATAGTTTACTTGATTCTGAAATACCTGAAATACTTTAGCACCCACTGTAAAATGTCTTTGTAAGAAAAAAACCTTTTGACAGTTACATTCCCAATTTCTTTGAATGGATTTTATAGTATTATTAAGAATCAAGAGAAATGCAGATTCTGTTTAAAGAAATAACAATATGTTAGCAAATATTTACATAATGCAAAAGTTATCTGGTCAATATCTAATGAGATGAAAACTTTTGGCTTTTAGTACAGTATGAAGATTCCATAAGTCCTCTGATAAAAGCAAAGTAACAAATTTGGCTTCTAGTATGAACTACAGATAAGGTTACATCTATTTTTCTCATAGACATTACTTCTGAAGGTTTGCCCCTATAGAAATGACATTCATGTACACTGTTTAAATAGAGATATAAGTAGCACAGACCTTAGGTTCCTATATATGCTTTGGAATTAATTCTAAAAAGTAAATAATACTTTTTCCACTTTTGATTTGTGACACAGTGTTTATTATGTTTTCTTCTCTTTTTAAGAAATGGAGATCATGAGAGGTCAATTATTACAGAAACTCCAATGGCTGGAATTCCCCTCCATTGGTGTTTATGTATCTGTGTCTGCAAAACATACCATTGTTTCTAAGTAAATTTTAAGATACAGTTCTTAAAATTAATTTGACATTATTGGAGTAGTAGCTGCTGATTTTTGTTTTAATTTTCATAAGCCTATGTGATGATGTTGCTTATTTTAATTGATCATTAAGGCCTAGATCTTACTGGGTAAATAAATCCACTGAGCCTCTGCAAAATATCATTGAAATCAGTTGCAAATGTGAAGAATCTTATCTGTGCAAATCATACTGTGAAATGAAGCAAGACATGAACAATTTTCTCAATCTGATATTATTAAACAAATAGAAAGCATATAAATATGAATAATTTTTTATAAATTTTTCAGATTATGTCTTTATATTGTAAATAGATGATTAATCCTAAATTCTTGGGAAAGTACGTATGTAGACAAGAGACACACACAGAAAATGATAGTATATGGACATTAACTTAAAGGCTGGACTTAAGGACCCTTGTGGGTCCTTTCCAACTCAGAATATTCTATGATTCTGTCATTCTATAAGCAATTAAAGGTAATAATGATAACTTTTAAACAATACGCTTTCTTGAGAATATATCCTTTTATTGTATTGATGGATTCCTATGAAATGTGGATTTTTAGAAATACTAGAGAAAGAGACATTGAATGTGTTCACCTGAATAGAATCTGTCTGTACTCCAAGACAGTTTCTTTAAGAAAAATTTCTGTCTGGCTTAAAATAGCCTTGAAAGATGGCTTGCCTGGATGAACTTTTCCAAAAATCTTAAATTCTGATTTGAAATGTAATTTTTCTCTTTTTAAAGTTGTTATGCAGTGTCTTCTTGCTTTTAGTACCAGTTCCGAGTGTCTCAGCTACCATCAAGGCTACCATGATTCCTTATAATAAAAACACTGCATATGTAAAAATGTAATATGTCATGTAGAGTCATTAGTAACTATCCAGGCAAAAGGAGTTTTTCATTTCAGCCTATGGGTGGTGTTTATGAGCTTACTAAATGCAGTCAAATTGTTTTCAGTTCAACTAGGATAGTAACAAGTCTTCTGCTAATTTAAATTGATTCTGGTTCCCATACAGAACCAACAGCAAGATAGATCTGGGTGTGTATGCTTCTTCATGCTTGCAAGTCTATTTATTTACAATTCAAAGATCTTTAATAGCAGTTTTTCTGTTCCTGTAGTCAGGAAAGTGAAAACTGGGGCCTTTCCTAGAGACAGGAATTTACACAACTTCAGGTAAACTGCTAGATCACTTTGCTATGGTTGTAAGGTCTAACAACCTTGGCAGGACAGACTAACAGGTGATGGCAACACATTTGTCACACAAAGCAGTAGCCATTTTATAAAAAATCTGCAGGAAATTACCTGGTCTAGGGAAATATACTTCCCTACCTCCAACTTTGGGCATTATAAAGATAAGACTAGGAAATACAATTTACAACTCCATTAAAAACCAAGAAAACGTGGATTTGACAGTTACTGGATATTACTAGCTCTCTCTGTGCATTTAAGGATTTCTGTTTCTCTTGTCCTAGAGAGGACTTAACTCTTAGCCTCTATGATGTCATCTGTACATCATAAATATTGTCCCCTTTTTCATTCAGAGGTAGTCTAATAAATGTATGCCTATGTGATCTCTGAGAAATGACTGAGGTGAGCTTACAGAGATACAATTTCTACAGATCTAAATAATCTGGAGAGATAAAAAACTTGTTTGATTTTCCCATCTTTACTGATTAGTCTACTTTATCATATTCCTTCTACCCACATGCCTTGTCTTCTCTTAGGAAAAGTGGACTTTGGGGGTTTGCTGGGGTTGTGCACAAATACTCATCCCTAAAGGCCAAGTCATACTACTGTCAACTTCAGGTCCTTCTGCCTGTTTAAATCAGGAGTAACGTCAGGTATCATAGATGTACAGATGGCTTAGGTGTCATTGTATGGAAAAAATATACTGCCTATCAAATAATTTAATAATTCAGATGTATAGCAATTCAGGGTGACCATATAGCCTCTCACAAAACAGTCAGCATAAGACTTTGAAAGAGAACATTTGCCATCTTTACCCAGTCTCAGGCTTAGGATGTGACAAGATGGATGGAGCAGGTGGGCAGACAGGATAGGTGTCTCCACTCTGAGGTACACCAATATCTTCCCCACCCAGGACTGGCTTTCTTGATCCAGAACCTAACTCTGGAGACTACTGCTGGCAAGTGTCTCTTAGATGTGTGGCATGATCACCTACAAGCTTTACTGCATGAATCATTCTGCTTGCAGTAGAGACACAATGTATGCTGACGTCCTATCCCAAGGTCTTCTGTTATGACTTGTGGTTTCAAAAACAAGTCCTGGTATACTGAGATAGGTAAGCTATCCTCAGCAACAACCTTGTAAGCACTGCTGGGTAGCACACATTTCTAGGTACAGCCCAGTCACTGAAGTGTCCCAGTGGCATGTGGAATCAGCCACCAAACACCTGGACTTTAGGAGTGTTATGATCCACCCCTGAAGGCAAGGGTAATACAGGTTCTTGTTCACAAGTTTTTTTTATTTCTAACTCATTTCTAAGAGATGAAATTTTCTCCTCTGCCTCCTGCACAGCTGATTGAAATAATAAAATAATTTCTCTTTCATCCAAACTGCTTCATGTTCAGCAGCTAAGTGTGAATTGTTTCTAACTTAGTTGTTTCTGCAATAGTTTCATTGACTCTTTTAAAGATCTTATAATTTCAGACTCAGATTTCTGAGTAGCCAATCATTCCTTTTGTACTGCTTTAAGGGCAGCACCTGAAATGGCACACAACTGCCTTTCCTTTGCCAGGTTTTAGTTTATGGTCTTTTGCAAGAACCGTAGTTTGATCTGCCACTGCTTGTTATGTGTCAATGCCAATAGTTATGAGCCCACGTCATGCCAGGACGAAGAGACTTATCATTATAGCTGTTTAATTTTACCAGGAGGGGACAATCGTCATTTGACTTACCCTTGGTAGTAATATCTTTCAGTAATCCACTGAAGATCAATGCTTTTCTCCCCACTACTGTCTCTGAGGATCAGTTAGTCTTTCTTATGCAGAGAAATTTCAAGTCTGATATGCTCACGTCATACCAAGAGAAGAAAAACTAGCAGTGGGGACACAATTGAGATCAGGTATATCTGGAATTGCCATGATTTTCTGCTGGGGATTTTGGCTTTGACCAAAAATAAATTCTCCTTCATCCACCACCTGGATACTATCCCCGTAGAAAAACTTCCTCATTGCTCCTCAGAGTAATTCTGCCTGTGATGCCTAAATTAATGGTACAACCTACCCCTGAAGGCAAGGGCAAGTCAGGGTCTTGTTAATAGATCCTTGGGGTGGATTACAGCAAAATGACGCTGTAAGTATATATACACAACTATATATGTGTTTGTGTGTACATATATATATATATATATATATATATATATATATATGATTTATCTTACAACAATTAAGTTGCAAAGGAAAGGAGCTATGCAGCTGTTTTTGGTTATTATTATGGGGAAGCAGTATTATAAAACATAAAAATAATACTTGAGAAAATATATAAGGGGAAAATAAGAAAGAGAAAGAAAGGCTCAGAGTAGAAAGATATCTCCACCTGTGGACCCAGTGACGAGATTTGATTGTTGCAATTTTGATGTTCATGGGTGAATATTATGTTCACAGTTGTGGTTGCAGTCTTGATCCGCTGTGGGTGGGAAAAGCCTGTGAAACACAAAGTTCAGTGGGTTAATATATGCTTAGGCTAAGTGGGAATGCTCAGATACCTGCCCTGGGTGGGGAGTTTTACACTGTCTGATTTAACACTGTGGATCATTTGCAGTCCTCAGGCCTATGGAATGCCTCAGAAATATGTCTGGGGGTGCTTTGGGGATCTTTGATGGTTTATGATCCCTTCTAAGACATGACAGATGCCTCTCATGTTTGTGTACTGAGCCAATTATCCCCCCCATCAGAAGGGATGAATACCTTCAGACTTACATGTGAATGTCCTGGTACTTCTCCGGTGGGTATTTTCACATCTGAGCCAGTTATGCTCCATCAGAAAGGATGAATAATGTCAATGTCCCTCTTCATGAGGGGGAAGGGTGTGGTTGGGTTTACAACTGAGTCAGTTTTGTAAGGGAGAACTTTGGGGTGATAAAAAGCATTATCCCATATTTGCAGGGTCTGCTTCTTTATTGGCCTCTTCCCTTATCTGGCTTAAAACACATCTTGAAGCCTCTGGTGGGTGTGCACCCCTCTGCACATGGGTGTGACATTGCACTCATCAGCAAAACATTCTGCTGCTTTTGTAAATGGCTGATTATTTGAGTCAATACCATTAATATTCCAGTCTCACAAAGAGCCATCACCAGGAAACAAGGACATTGAGACCAAGCAAAGGAACAGAGCATGGAGAAGACTGTTTCTCCTTCTAGTCAACCTGTATAGGCCATATGAAAGGTAAAAACACAGGAGGAAGGGAATTTGTTTGAACTCTAGAGGTCAGGAAAGGCAGTAGAACCTAACCATAGGGACATATCCTTAGGGCATTTTGTGCTGGAGAAATATTGACCCTTGAAAGTAATAAAGAAGCCTTTTAATAATTGAAAAATAAAACTCGAACAAGAAGGAAACTGCTTCAATGATTACACCTTGAAGGACAGAAAGAGCAGAAGAAATCCATTCAGGATTGTGCATGTGGGATGCGAGGTGCAGTCATGATGACTTTGGATGCTTTTCTTAATTGATGTTTGTTTATTGTTTTAATATTTTTAACTAGGAATATGAAGGATGGGGCACTGAACTTAAGTTAGCAATAGAATTTATTTCTGGTGGTTCATATATATTAATCTATCTATCTACTTATCTAGCTATATCTAGATAGAATATAGACATAAATATATTCCTATACAAATATATATCCATATATGTACACACTTACATATATACATTAACGATATGTGGGAACGAGGTCATATATTTGGATATGACCTCTCTTCTGATATCTTAGTTACAGAATATTTTTACACAGTATATTATTAAATATTTAGAATCATCATTTACACCCCTCAAGCACTCAGGCATTCTCTCCCTAAATCATCAGATTTTGTAAGTATTATAGAAAGCATGGGTATAGAATGCAACAGAAAGGGTTTTGGAGGAGGTTGGTTCTGCAGTCCTATAGGATGGGGAGGACACTTTTTATGAAGGTGTGGTTATGGCAGAAAGTCATTGACTGGAAAAGTGGGAGATGAAACACTCAGAGGTGACACTACATAGATAAGAAGAGGTAGAGGCATGCCAGTTTTGAAAAGAGAATTGGATATTTATGTCATGGAAAAGCATTTGGAAGTGAAGGAAACTGAGAAGCACAGACTGAACTGGAAATGGGAATCTGTGTTCTGCCATGTATGTCTGTCTTTCAAATATCTTAATTACTTATGAGGAAAAGATGAATTTTCCATTTCCATAGCTAACCTTTTCCCCTCCTTTCTCATCAAATGGCAAATTCCACTGTTCAGAGTAGGGTATACAACTAAACAGTCTTTAGGAAAATACAGGACAAGTGTATTAACTAGCACATATTCCTAATAGTGTATTGAATTTTCTTTCTTCTCTGGTTCTCAAAGTTGTAAAATATATTGATAAGTTCCAGTCAACAATATAGGCTGCAAAAGTCTTCTTTCCTCCCCTCCTTCCCCCTCCCCCAAATACTGAGCTTTTAGTCTAATTACTTATTTGCAGTCTCAGCAAGCCAGAGAGGAGAATTTTATCCACTTTGGCTTGTTTCTGAATACTAACTAGTCAGGCCAGTAAAGGCTCTCTAAAGAGTGAAAGTTCATGAGAGACACACTGCATTTGACACAGTCAGGAGGCAAAAGAAAGAGCAAAACAAAAGTCTATTCAGGGCTGAATCCTCTGATAGACTTACCCATCCCCCACCTCCTTTAAAAGTAAAGAGAAAGGGGAAAACTCATGAATCCATGGCTGAATGCCTGAGGTTGTCAGAATAAAGGACAATGAGTGACAGCTGACTGTCAGCACAATTCTCGGAGTTTGAGTTATCACTTTTTGGCATTGTTCAAATAGGAAAAAAGCATGTGTGCTTAACAAGAAAATATTGCAGAAGTGCTTTGTGAGGGTCTGTACTCACACCAGCTGCAAACAATCGAGGAAGCCATTGTTCCACATGGATTTTTTTCCATGCTCTGTGAAATCTTCCCTACTGAACTCATTAAAAACTTTTCTAAGTGGGCACTAAATGATGCCTTAGGACAACAGGAATCATAAAACTTTACTTTTAAGGAAAACCTGACAGGCACACCTAAAACTGAGCAACTTACATGTTCACAGCAATTATGTACCTGTTGATTATTTAAATAAATACCCACAGCTGTGAAGGCCAATCTTTAAATATTTCCTGCATGTTCTACTTGTTTAGGATCTCCTTGCAAGCTTATTTTTTTCTCCTGAAGATTTGACTATATCATCTTCACTGACTGTCTTAATCCTCCAGTCTTTGCTGTTCCAGTGCATGATCAACTTGTTTTTAAGTCACATCTACCCACATTTGTTAGTGCTGAAACATTACTTTAGGCATTTACATCTCCATAAATCCATACAAATGATGCACAGGTTTTCCTAAAAAAGGTCGAAAAAGCTAAAGCAGAGAAGATTTTAAGGTTATTTAAATAATGCATTTTAAGTTGGCAGATATTTAGCTGCGTGGTTTATGTACTAAAAAGAACTACCTGAGCAAAGCAACAGCTCATGACAGAGAGATCCTGGAATGACAGGGTTTTCAGTAATTAAAATAGATCTAGCCTGTGTTCAAAGCATTAAGTAATTTAAGCTTGTTCACCTTCTGTACTAGAGAGACGTTGATTTTATTCTCAGCTCCAGGGTCTATCAAGGACCATAACAACTGGAAATGGGACCAAATGTCCAGATCTTGACACCTAGGCATGAGGGCTGCTCTGTGGTGGGGTTCTCCCTGATAGGGAGGATGTGGCCAAGAAGCAGCCAGTGAGTGGGACAGACATGTTGGTCTGTATCACTCTTACTGCTAGCAGAACACCATTGTGGGAGAGCTCAAACTTGTGGTACCACTCCAGCAGGTGTTACTGTTATGAATCTTTAGAGAGAAACAAAGAAAGGAGAGTTGGAATGTAAGTGAAATACAACAAGGAAAATAGGAAGTAGTTAATTCACAGATTTTGAGTTTGTGTCTGTGGGTTTTTTTATTTTTTTTTTTTCCCAGCTAAGAGGAAAAGATTTCTGTAACTGGCAGATATGCTCAGAGGTTCCAGACTTTGCATAAAACTAGTAAAATAAACACCTACAAAGAGAGGAAGTTTGTAGATAGATTTTAGAAAACCTTATTTATCTGTTTCTGTAACCTAAGATCTGGAATAAAGGCCAAGTTTTCAGGAAAGAGAACAGGATTTATGCAAAACTCTTGCCACTTTTCTCAGATCATGAACTTAGACCTGAACTTGAACTGAACTTTGCACTTTGCTTCAGTGTCTACGCCGATATCACCATTTGACGATCTCTGTTTGTATAAACATTAAGAACAGAAATGCTCCTTTACTAGAAAGAATCCCATATTTTAAAATAAACCCACCTACAACTACAAAAATTAAGCTTATTTTTAAAGGTAATTCCTGATCTTTCTTGATTTGCAAGGATTTGCAAGCATTTTTTGATGCCTTTATTGTGTGGAAGACATGGAGAAATGACTTTCCCATGGGGCAGCCTCATCATATTACCCAAATTTCTCACAAACATTCTGTCAATTCATGTGGATCAATAGTCATAACTATAAGAAGTAATCTCCAGACATCCCATAAGATGTTTATGGAAAATAGAGAAAAAAATGGACTAAGATTTCCAATGCAAAACCAAGCAACTTAGTTTTGGGCTTTATGAATTTGCAAATCTAATTAAAACACAGGCTATTTTTTTCCCTGGTCCTTTAATAATGACATGATACTTTACAAGAGCTGTTGCTGTTGTCTTCCATTTTCAGGAACTTTCTCCCTTTAAAATTTATTTTGGAATAATGGAATGCCTACTAAAAGTAGAAACCATTGTATGTTGCAGGAGAAAGAGGTATATCAGAAATTAATACAAAAAATAAATAGAAATGTGAACTGGATGAATAATCACGTGAAAAGAAATAAAATTAATCATCCCTCTACAAGTTCTGTGCAGGCAAAAGAAGGTCGGTCTCCCCTGTTTAAGTCTTTACATTCACAGGATGCCAAATAATTTTGTATTTTGCTGCATTACTTTCCCTTCCAACTACAGCATGAAGCTTGGCTAGCTAAATTAGATGTCTAGAATCCCCTGGCTCACTCTCTGGTCACTAGATAGGCTTTCCCAATAACTAAGGTAACTAATTTAATTTTAAATGGCCTTTTGCTGGAGACTGTCTATTCCCTTTGACTGAATGAATTTAACTACCTGTAAAGAGATAGAAGTTATAGACTGAATTTCTTGCCTGTTTTCAGGACTAAAATGGGATAATGTAAAATTCTGTTTCCATGTTTTAAAATTACTTGTTCTCATGAAATCTTCAGGTCAAGGTGAGCCAAGAGTGATGTTGCTTCTGGTGTTTCTGGTGCTTCTGGTGTTTTCTGAAGTCCTCATCTTAACAGAAACTTTGCTTATTTTCTGAAGAGATGAAGCAATGTTCCTATAAAGCCTTGGAGGTGCAGGGGTTTGGTAAATTGCTCTTCTATGAGCACTACTTTGTGTTGAAAGACAAAATACAAATACCTCATAATCTATATGTAACATACGGTACTTTACATAGTGTTTTCAATGTGTATAGCCTCACAGAATGCACACATCCACTCACAGTTGTTGTCTATAGCCTCAAGAAACTTTCTTGTTTTCTGATTGCTTTCAGATGAAGGTACTCAGGATCACATTCATGGTGTTATGCACAATTTTCAATCCTATTAACCAGAGAATAGTGGATGTGTGTGTTTATATGTTCTTGAAGTGTTACCCATTTTTCGTGGCTATCCTGATGATAAACATGCAATCATAAGAGATTTCTGCCAAAGTATCTTAACCAATAGGATTTGCTCAGTTATGTGGTTTGGTGCTATTTTGTTTGGGTTTTTTTTTCTCTCCCCAGCAGTGATGGGATATGTATGGGAAACAACAGAGTGAAATCTCACTTTGTGGAGCCGACAGTACGCCTCTCGTTTGCTTTGTCCTTAGTAACTTTTTCTTCTCTTTCTGGTTCACTGGAGGGATATTATCAGCTCCAAGAACTGACTGCTTCAGCACTGGAATGAGAATACATCCTGCCACTCTGCAAGCTGATAGAAAGTGTATGGAAGGAATTGGGAATACAGCATTTTAAGATTTAGAAAACTGGCAGGTCTCCTGAGGTACTGTCTGGGGAGAATGTCTGAAAAATTCTCTGGATGTACGTTGGCTTCTTGCCATTTCTTTGCTCTGAGTAGTTAAGATATTTGGCTATCCAGATATATTTCTTGTTTCAAGTAAATTTCCAGATTGCTGTAGGCACAATCACCACATGGGCCAAACCACTTACCCTCTGTTTCTTCAAGACTTACTGTCTAATAAACTTCAGAACAGAATTAGACCTTCCAGAGATACAAGAAGCTTTAATTTACTTTCGCTGAGCAGAGAATTTTTTAAAGTTGTACTTAGTCACTGGAGAGCAGGAGAAACATCCTGTCAATCCTTGAAACACCTATTTCTGGGATATTTAGAGTGAGTGGTCATAGTCTTACACCTCTAAGACTTATTTCCTGTTTTGAAAATCATCTTCCTAAGAGACAGATGCAGAAGCCTAGATGTATAAATGTAATCAAGGGGAGCTTGGCTCCCAAATACCTTTGTGGAAAAAATCCTGTTGATAGTTGTATTACTTGTCATCCCCTACTTCCTAAAGCACATGCTGTTGTATTCTCTTAATGCTTTGCAACATTTGTTAGGTTACTCCCATTTTTTTATCTAAGTAGAGTGACCAAAGAACAGACAAGGCAAAGCAATAAAGACAAATAAAGCCTTTGGACCTGTGGACATCAATGCCTGCAAGCTATTTCAGAATCCATACAGATTTCCTTTTGGACTAAAGAATGCAATGACTCTCAAGATGTGTAGAATTCCCTTTTTTATCCACACTACTGGAATGGAAAACTGTCCATGTATCTCACAGACGATATCAGACGTTATAGAATCAAAACAACATGGGAACATGGCCCTGATAAAAGTGTAAATTCTCTGAGTACCAACTTACAAACAGGCTCCAGAAAAAGAGTGCAGATAAAGACAGGTGAACCCAGGGAATATACAGCACTGTAGACCACATATGCAAAAAGTGAAACTTCTTAATGCAGTTTTGGTTTAGTTGGTTGGTATGAAATGATACTACAGGAGCTTTTGTATTTTAATAACCTAAGTGAGGATAAACATCCAATAAATTTACTATGATGAATAACTACAATTTTGTTCATCTAATGAGAAGAAGTAGACAAAGAGAAACACAGATTCTGAATATACTTCCAAAAATATTACCTGATTATATGAATATTTTTAGAGGCATCACTGAAAGAGAGGTCGGTTTTGCTATGGGAGCACCACACCTAAGTTTTTTCAATCTTTGCTTCTTGCAAAAAAAAAAAAAAAAGGGCATGTGCTGAATATCTTTTACTATATCTAGCATCTTGACTGAAAATAATGATAACATACCTCTGTTAAACTGATGGTGTCATGCTTGCATTCCAGTTGGACAGGAAGTTCCACAATTATCTCTGTAACTTAGATGTAACATGAATTTTGTTGAGGTGAGTTTATGTTTGGGGTTTTTTGTGGGTTTTTGTTTCATTTTTTGTTTTATTTTGTTTTTTATTTTTTCTTTCTGTTTATTTATTTATCTAAAATTAGTTTGCTTGTTTAGTCAGTTAAAACTTTACAACAGAGATGCAAGATATACTCTTCTACCAAGTAAGAAGTTTTCTATGCTCTTCTATTAAAATGGAATATTAGGATATTCCATAGATAGACAGGAATTTTTGGATTCATGTTTGTTAACAAAGCACATACAAAGTCTCTTCTCTTTTGGTACTTCCAAGTAATTAGAATAGTCTGAAGATAAACCTTGAAATGGTCTGTGCAGCAAGAACCAGGAAAGTATTCCAGGAAATGGAAGCATATAGGCAGAGGTCCTTAGTGAAAAATGATTATCCATTGAATTGAATCCAAATGGTAGAATTAAAAAAAAAAAAAACTACAAAATAAAATGGAAGATTTTCCTTTTCTCTGCTTCCATACAAAGGAAAGAATCTGAAGGACAATTGACATTACCCGATTACATTAAAAAAAAAAAATTAGATCCAATTGCCAACTTTTACATTGCCTCAATAGAGGCATAGAAAAGTCTTATGTCTTTACTCCTTAAGGGTAAAATAAAGAGGCATTATTCCTAAGCATCAGGATACCTGGATGGCAGATAGGATAAAGAAGTGATGTCAGAGAGCCCCACAGGGGCAAGTGGCCCCAGTATGTTGTGACTGGCCAAAGATGGTTGTTATTACAATACAAGATTTAGAAGGTTCCAGTCTTTCTTCTTGAGTGGAACAAAATATTTTGGTGTCCCGATTTATAATAGATATGTTTTAAATATCTTTCTTTTTTTTTTTTTTCTTCACAGAGTTTTTATTTTTGGTTTGTGATATCATTGAAAAAAAAGCAGTTATTTTTACCTAAGCTTAGGGACTAAATTCAGAACTAGTTTTAACATGATTTAAAGTTGTTCTTTTTGGGCTAAGTTTTACTGGGGAATGTCAAGACTACCTTTCCCAGGGACTTGTGTTTGTACTCAAGTGAATAATAGTGAAAGTGGATTATGAGGTTAAATGAGAGGACCACACTGACGGAAGTCCAAGGCAGTTGACAGTTGATCACAAAATGAGGATAATTGGAGTAAGAGCACTACAAGAAGTGAAGATTTTTGCCATTTAGTGCTGAAAATTTTTTTCTCTTCTGGCAAAATTAAAGTTGTTCTTTAGGAAAACTTTCTTGAAGAGCCAAGCGTGTCTTTTTTTTTTTTTTTTTTTTTTTTTTTTTTTTTTTTTTTTTTGTTAGTGAGCAGAACAGCACATGATTTTGAAATCAACTTGCAATTAAATTATTAAGTATTGCATATCAATTTGTCATCTACTGGAGCAGACTAGGAACATCAAGCTAAAGCTAATTTTCTGTGTTTACTAAACAGGTATTAGGTGGTACCAGCAGACAGCTTCAGGCTAGATTAGAAACATCAGGCTAAATGTGAAAGACCCATATTTTATCAATACTTCGGGTGATCCATACCTACAGTTTTGCTTCCCATCAGGTCGATTTTAAGAAATACATTTTTCAGTGTCATATTCTGGGAAGGACCATTGTAAAAACCAACCATTTTGTTTTCATGAGAAAAAGTCCAGTTATATTTTGCCAGGTCTCTTATGTGGTAGTGGCATGCAAGTACTGTCCTTCATCACCACTACTAGAAATGACAGCTTTGAATTCTCTTTAGATAACATATAGTATTTCTCAGGAAGTGGCCAAAGAATTCATTACATATTTATGTAAAGAAAGACTTTTGAAAGAGTTTGAAAAGACTTTTTAAACCAATATTTTACATTCTGTGTCAAAGGTCAAGTAAAGATATAGGTTTTTTTGAACTCACAGAGAAAGTCCATGAGCCTTACTTGATGCTTCTATGTAAACCACCTTAACAATATACTACTTTTGTAGTGTGTTCAGTCCTGGAAGAATTATGACACTTCAACCTGTCCTCCATCTACAATTACACATAAACTATATGGCTTACTTTTGTGGTATTTTATATATGTATTGTTCCAAACCAAGACACACACACACACACACACACACACACACACACACACACATATATCATATATATATATATATATATATATATATATATATATATATATATGAAAGAAACTTTTTCTTTTTCTTTGGGAAAGAAAATGTTATTACCCTAAATCTGAATATAAGCTGTGGAAGATAAAAAACTAAATTCAAAACACTGGAAATGAAAAAGTTAAATAGATATTTACCTCTACATTCCTTTCCTTTCAATTTAAAATCAATGTACTCACAGAAAAACCTATGCCAGCTGGGGTGCTTAGTAAGTCATATGAACTGCTGCTCTGATTCCCTGCTGGTTTACGATCCTGGCTTTTCAATGCAGAGCTGCTATTCAGACTTCAGTACTTGTCTTATGTTGTCTTTGGGTGTTTAATACTTACAGCACAGCACTTTCATTATGGGTAGCCCAGTTTTTTACATTCTGTCCATTTATCTGAGCCCTCTGTAAATGTCTGAAGGAGACCAGCTAAGTGCTCAAATTAAGTCACCTAGATAACATTTCTTAATTTTCTTCTGCTTCTCATCATCTTCAGACTTTGTAAATAACATTGCTTTAACTCAGCCTTGAAAGGGTATGTGTTTAGCAAAGCCTGCATTACCAAAATATTTCAAAGAGCTATTTTATCCCCTGTTTAAAGTGGAATACACACTGCCCCTTAAAATATTGTCTCTATTTAATTAGCTGTGAAAATGTAAAAGTATTCATTATAAATCAGCACTTTTTTATTCCTGAAAAAATGTATGGCCCATTTCAAAAATGTTCTCTAGATTGTTTGAATTTAAAAATCCTCTATTATATACTGGGAGTCTGAATCATATAAATTCCCAGACACTCCTATTTCTGGAACCTCCCACTCAAGGAATCATTTTTCTTCACTCTTAGTATTTTCCCAAAGAAAGATCATATGAAGTATGTCTGTTTTCATCCTTCAGAAGGATATGAATAAGAAGAAATTATTCTGACTACCTTCAGTAACTCTGCTATTGAAAAATGTATATTCTCCAAAATATACATATTTTACAAACTAAGGTATGTGCTTGTTTGAAAGATTTTACTTTATCATTGCTCACTCTTTGAATAACTCACTATCTGTATGACCACACACAATGATACAGGCTAAGCATTGAAAGGATGAGTATGCTTTGGATAGTCTAATGCTTGACTATGAATGATGCATAGGAATAGTAGGAAATACTTGTTTAGAACCAGTGACAGCACTAATGCAAAGCATAAAATACGAGTATAAAATCTAAGAAGGTTTACACTTGGTGAAGTCTCTGTTGGGAAACCAGGGCCTTGTTTCATGTACACAATGCAATGGGGAAAAAAATAACTTGTAATCCTGTAGAATAAATGAATGTATATTTTTTTTTCTCTCTTATTTCTGACTAATTTTGAAGCAACACAAGATCATATTCCTTCTAAGTTTTTTATTCTTTGAATTTTTGGCTGCACTCAGAATGTAGCAACACAACATAAAAAGCACGAAGTACAATAAACTGCAACATAAAATAGACATTTTGGAACTTAAAAAAAATTACAATTAGTTTCTGTAAATGTTAGGGAAAATCACATGTAGTTTTTTGCTACCTAGTCACACAATTCTTCACATGGGCTAATAAAAATAGGCAGCAAAGGAGCTCAGTCTACCCATGCTATCTGGCTCCCATTTATACTGGACTCTGTTTACTTCTGCTCTGGATGGGAAAGGGGACCATGGCACCCTAAATGCCCAATGTCTCTATCCTGTAAAAAAACTAAAACATTATCTAATACTGAGCCTTCCTCTAGCTGTCAGGCTCAAACATTATTTTTAATTGTACTGAGGTGCAGGAATTGTTATACATCCAGTTTTACACATTGCTCAGACCAGTTGCATTCTTTACAAAATGGACATGATTGAGTGGAGCATGTTGTCAGAAGTACGGAATTTATTGCAGCATATTGTGAAAATGGAGATGAATGATGCAGGTATGGAAGGTCAACATATGGAAAATTGACCTCAAGTATTCATAGGTATGTGAAGAGTGCAAGTAATACGCAATTTTCCAATTTTGCCTGAGCTTCTAATTTCCATTAAGGCACAGAGCCCTTTTCTCATTCACAAAAGGAGTGCAGGTAGCAGTACCTCTGTCATCCTTTCCTCTAGCCATTGGACTCTGAGAGTTCCTTTTATCTATAGCCAAAATTCCCACCAATCTCCTTGGAGGGTCAATATGGTACTAGTGGCTAAATGACACATTCTGAGTTTAGACAGCAAACACTGACTTCATAGCCCACTTAGCTCTAGCCATGAAGTTGCGAATACAAAATATAGGACAATGCTGTATATGCATAAAAATAAAAAACAACAACAAAAAACATGGAGCAGACCTTGTTGCAGCCGCTTTCTCTTTCTTATCTTTCCTTTCCTTTTTTTCCTTTTCCTTTTCCTTTTCCTGTTCCTTTTCCTTTTCTTTTTTTTTTTTTTTTTTCTTTTTTCTTTTCTTTTCTTGTATCTACCAAATAAACTACGTAGCCATAGTCATCCCTGCTACCATCTGTCACTGCAACTGAAAAAGGATCTTTGACCACAGTGGATACAGCATAAGCTCTCCATCACAAGGTGGATGGAGAGGTGCAGTGGGCATCTCATCATCAGAGACTAATCTGTTCACTACTCTGGTCTTCCCCACATATATTGAATTAGGCAGCAAGGAAACATTGAAAAAGAGGGTCTGTAGAGAGAGATGTAATGTGCATAACCCATTACATTGAGAAATAACAATTTTCAGAATTCTATGTAATGTGTACACTCAACACGTAGGCATGATGATCCACTTTAGGTGATTATAGATACAGGATAAAATATATGCATCTGTAACCCAGGAATCAATAGTTGATCCAAACGGGGGAAGGTAGATGAATTAGCATTAGCATTTTGCAGGCCATCTGTGATTTTTTGATGGAAGTCAATATTGTAAAACACTTTGAGCATTATTTTTGATGCATTTTTACTCTCTGTTGCATTAGACAATTAATAATGCAATAAGAGAGTTCTTCCTTGCGATTGCATACTAAATAGACACGTGAATATTTTTGCTAACATAAAAATAAATTTAAAATAATTCAAAAATTTTAAGTAACAAAGCAGAATCTCTGACGTAAAAGGAAGATAAAATAACAATACATCTCCAGACATTTTCAACAAAAAATAAAAAGTTGAAATGATGGTCACTTTCCAGATTCAGGGTCCAGGTTATACTGCACATGAATGTGGATTGAGACCTTCAATTTCCTGCATAAAGTCCTGACATGTCAGGCCACAGTAGGTAGGGAGATGAAGGAGAATTGGTATATCTCACACCTTCCAAGGTTTTTGTTTGGTAGGTAAGGCTTTTTCTGAATTTAGTAAGTATGACCAAAACCTTTAGTTTTGGAAGTGCCAGTACAAATAATGTTCTCATTTTCATAGAATTTTTGCTTTTCTCCTAAACAAGTAGTTTACAAATTTTAGTCAAATTTAATTGTGAATAAAAGATGTTTCAAAATTCTGTCTAACTGCAGAAAGTGAGACCTTGCATGAGAATATTTTTGATTTTCTCCAGGCAAGACCAATACCTTCCTTACTCCCAGATGGCTAGTGCCAAAGTTCTAACTTGCTCAATTTTTTGAAAGTTATTTTCTTCCAATTTTCTGAAAACTTTATCTACAAAAGTATGTATTTTTTATGCATTTACTTTTTTTCTTGTGTGAACATTTATTGACAAGTTTAGGAAATTGTTATCTTCTTTTCCTCTTGTTTTCTAGCAGAGTATGTATCAGCAAATTTCTACCAGATATATGAATACAGTTAATATAAATGTAATATTTTATTCACAGAACTGTAAAGAGAAATCCCAAACCAGAACAATAAAAATACACAGTCACTATTAATCACTCACTCCTCTCAGAATGATCTCTCCTATCTTCCATACATCAGGATTGGTATCCTTTCAATCAGAAATAAATGCCTATGACATCCAATTGTGTCTGAATCTCTAACTTCATCCCTTGGTGGTTTGGCTCCATATATCTGGGTCACCCAACTGCTGTTCTATCTTCCTTTTAGCATTCAGTTTTAATCAGGATCTCTCATGCAATCTGTACTGGTCTTCATGCTAATTTAACTTCCTACATGTTAGAACAGACCATACTTGTACTTTCAGGAGGATACCCTTGTAGACTAACCAGGCCTCCTAGGTGCCAGAATGCTGCCAGGAGGATTCCTGAATAAGCCAATGGATCTTTTTTCTTGAAGTCTGGGATTGTAATTTTCTTCTTTATCCTACTAATTTATCTCGGTTAAACACTACAATCTCACGGTCATTATGTCCGAGGTTGCCCATGTTCTTCACATTATGAATTAATTCTTGTTTTTTTTATTATGGATCTAGCAATGAATCTGCCTTAATTGTCTCAATCCTGTCTTGTATCAAGTAACTGTCATCATCACACTCCAGCAATCTCTAGTATTTTTCATACCTGTTATTCTAGTTGCAGAAAATATCAAGGTTATTAAAATTTGAAGTTTTGCACTTGTCATTGCAGCAGTGTGAAGAAGGTAATACCTTCATTTTCTTAGTCTGTATCTATCCATTGCTGTTTTCCAATTACGTGAACTATCCCACCATTTCTCTGTAATACCAATAAAAAAAAGCTCTGCAGTTGTACACGGACTTTAACACTTCTGTTTTTCACTGTGGTGGGTGAACTCATGTACTTCATGCAGTATCTGTCCCCAAGTCTCACTGCTTTTATAATTGAAATGCAAGAGCTTCCAGCATCACACTGTCCCCTGGACACTTCCTTACTGCTCCATGTCAGTTCACTTTTTTTCAGGTTTCTCTTAAAATCCTCTGACATTATATAGCTTAACTTCACATCATTTTAGAAGAATAGCTGAATCATAGCAAAAACTCAAACTGTGCATGTCTAAACAACTTTGCAATCTGATCTAGCATCCTGAAGCAAATCTTTAAAATTTTGTCTTAAAACTTTCTGTGGATTTCAGCTCAGAATAAGTCAGCATAATTTAGCAAAGGATTGCCATAAAATACACTTGACTCCTGTTTAAAACCTAAAATATAAATGGCTAAGGAGTGCAGCTCACATCAGTGTGACATTTAACAAGGTAGTAAACCAAGTATGATTTAAGTATCAAACCCGTGATGGTAGTCCATAACATCTTCCTCCTATGCAGTCTCCCTTGTAGGGTCAATGGGAGGGGACATTTGGAACCAATCCCATTGTAAAATGACAGAGCTCTATATTTGGCCTTTTTTATGTTTATGTGTGTGTGGGGAAATGGAAATTAAAATCCTGACTAAAGCTGACACTATAGCTCGTGGAAATACTATATATATATATATATATATAAATACTGCTGTTCAAAACTGGTATAAAACAGAATCATATACAAAATATAGCTTTGTCTAAGAGGACACGGAGTAAAAAACAGAGAAGAACTGCATTGCTTCTGTGAAATAAATAATCTTGGAACAACTGTATTTGTATTTTGACCCTGGTTTTTGCTCTTCTAAAAAAGTTAAATAGAAGATTTTTAATATGTCACTCTGCTTGCTGTATATGGCATGATGGACTAAGCTACTTACAATAATAATTCACACTTAATCTATCATAGAATTATAGAAAAATACATCTAAAAAGGGCTGTGAAAAGGTTACAACATATCAGAGGTAGTAAAAAAATCACATTTGAAACAACACTCAGTTTAGGTCAGAAAGTACTCTAAACAATTCCTGCTTTTCTACTTGTGTAAAAAGGTCTGCAGACAATTAAGAGACCCAGTCACAGATCTCCTCAACGGTAGAATTTATCCTCAAAGGTTTAGTATTTATAATCCTATTATTTTCTAATCCTATTATTGTAATGTTTGGATGAACTGAATGTATTTCCTCTTTAATCTCTGTGTGATCACACATATTTCCCTTCAATGATGACTTTTGGCTGACCCTACAAATACTTTGTTCTTCAATACTTAAAACTAAATCACCAGAATCGTTAGGAAAATTGTATTTTTTGCAGATGCACCTTGCTGTTACATAATGTCTCTTTATAAAGCTAATGCTTATAGAATACTGTAAAGGTGTTTGATCCCCACCTGATTTTCATTCAGATCATGTATTTTTGCTTTTCACTTGCTCAGTAAGTGGCCACTGTTATGCAATGTCTGAAAATTTTTAAAATCATATTTGTGCCTGTGCCTGGAATACAGGATTATATATGGAGATGTTACATACAGCACACAGAAAAAAAAATGTTGGGCAACTTAGAGTTGTATGGATTTAATGCTATTTAAGACTTTAACAGTAACACCACAAATCACAAGCAGGTATGAATTAATTTATGTCCTGATACAAGCCTAAGATAACATTATAGCCTGGATTTTGAAAGCTAATTATTTTTGCATTTCCTTTGCAATTGCAAAGGAAATGCAAAAATAATTACTATGCCTCTAACTTGTTTTCTTGTTTTGTCTTTTTGTCCTTTTTTCCATCGCTTCCTGTTTTTACTTTCTCCTTATGTTTCAGAATGTCCTACTTGAATAAGAGATGCAGAGCTTCCCTATTACAGGGACATTTTTTGTCATCTTTAAATACTGTGCATCAGAGAGAAACTAGGGCGTTAAGGGCATTTAAAAAAAAGAATCAGTCCTCATGACTTGAGTACCCTTGAGATTCACAAGAGGGATGTAAATATAATGAAATATTTATGTTACAATTCAAACATAAATGATGACATTCACTTGTACTTGACAGCAGTGTGTTTAAGCCTACAACCAACATTATATTATAGAAGTATTTTCTCTTGTGATACTTATGCAAACTCAGTTTATAATCTCCTGCAAACATTTTAGTCTTCCATTCCTATGTAAAGTACATACTGTTAGAAAATAAACTTCCTTTTTTTGTTGTTCATTTACCCATAAGAACAAAAAGGACAGCAGCATGTGAATTATACTGTTAAGACAGCAATCTTGCATGCTTTTAAGCTGGTCAGACTTCTCCTTTGAGTTTAACATCAGCACATATTTGCTAACAGAATTCTACAAATCAAGCATTTTGTATCAACCATTTACAAAATATTCTCTTGTATGAGGCTATTTAAGAAAATGATAAATGCTTCCAGTGAATTAGGCCTTCTCAAAAATCTAGCATAACCAGGATTAGAAGAGGTGTATAAAAATTAAAACACATGATAGTCCATCTGAAACAAGAAATCTCTAATTTATTGGGGTGGTGGTACTCCTACCCTAGACTAGCTTGCCCAGAGAGGTTGTGGAGTGTCTATAATTTGAGATACTCAAAGCCTCACTGGAGAAGATCCTGGGTAATTGGTTGTAGGTATCCACACTTGAGCAGGGTGGATTGGACTAGAATCCAACCTCATCTCAACCATTCTGTGATTCTGTTATTTATAAATAAGGCAGTCTAACAGAGACTCGGACTTCATTGTAATATTTTTTGGTAGATACTTGGCTCATGATTTAATAGAGCAGAATTTTACCTTTTTTGCTCATAGTCTACTTCTATAAATTTCAACAAAAAATGGCTACTCCAGTTATAGACATCTTCTGGGCTTTTCCCTCCCTAGCTTACTATGCCTGCATCAAGGACTTTGTTCCACAAATTCTCAATAATAAAACCAAACAGTTATAAATTAATTAAGAGTCTTTTAAATCTTTGTTCCATGTCACATTCCAGTTTAATTCAATTTCTACACTGACAGTTTCTAACCAGTAGTTAAGAATTGTATTATTACTATCTCTCTCATAAGAAAGTCCACCTTGATTCAGTCTGGACAGCTAATATTATGTTGGTATACAGAACTTGCTACCATCTTAGAGAAGCAGGGATATGAGCTCTGGAGCTTCTCAGGAGGTATTGAACTCTTGATGATATTTCACATCACCAGGAAGCTTTGTCAGTGGTACACCTACAAAAGAGGAAGCCTTAGTTTCCCTAAACTGCTAGCTGACAAACTGCAGATTTTGAACCCACTTCCTACTCATATGACATTGTAAGACAGATGCTAACTTTTGCTGCTTCCAATGGAAAACAAGTTCTGACATATTCTCACACAGGATTATAAAATAATCTCAGTTGAAAAAAATAATCTCATCTGAAAGAAGTCAGTGAGATAGCAGGAGTGTTCATGGGATGCTGCAGAAATTCTCTTGCAGAAGGAAAACATGAAAAGGAAGACTTAAGTCTTTGATGTTTAGAGATAGTGAGGGAAGGATATTTAAATAACAAATTCAGAAGGAATATCTGGAAAAAGATTAATATTTTCACCATGTGTGGAAAAAAAAAATCCCACTGCAAAAGAGGAATGATTGCTTGAAGATGGGGGACACTCCACTGAAAGTGATGGGCTTGTTCAATACCTCTGGCATAGTGATGTGCATGTCTTCATGGTTTCTCAATTTTCTTTCCATTTTCATGTTGACTGATATCTCTTTCATCAAGAGTTTCCTACAAAGAGATATGTTTGTAATGATATTATTAAGTAAAAATACAAGAAAACCTTATAAGACGGTTTTCAATAAGAAAAACAGAAAGATAATACCGACCAACAAAAATAGAGGAATTGCTTCCTTTATCAGTTATAAGAGATTTTATTTATTAATACCCTCAAAAACACGTGCCTGAACTTTGCAATGTCTATAGAGAAAATGACCACTGGCTGTTCCTTTATCAGGAGCTCCCAAGTTCAAGGAGGATCTCAAAGGAAGCTTGCTCACAATGAATGGTTCCATACATCTATTAATTTACTTGTTTACTATTAAAGAGTTAATTAACATTGATTATGAAACACTTACAGAATTATCAGGGACTCTGCAGAAGAATCCAATGCCAGCAGTAGAAAAGTCCAAATACTCTATCTTACAAAACACTTGACTGAATTGACAAGTATAAACATGTCACATGTTTGCACTCAAAACACCACAAGATTAAAAGCTGGGCTTCAAAGAGCTCATTTGAAAACACAACATAGTGTTTTTGATTTTTCCTTAATCAAGAACAAATTTGGTATTCAAACTGTCTCCTGACGTTCCTTATACTGTGCCCCATGTGGACAAAAGTCTTCTGTACTGACATCACAAAGAATGGCTGAGTCCCACTGCAACAGTTAGCACACAAGGTATATATTTTTATGTTTAGGGATCACTTGGGACAGATCAAACATTAACACAGATTCACAGGCTGATACTCTTTATCTGAAAACAGGCCTAGGAAATAGAGTTTTCCAGAAAATGCTTATATTTCAGTGCTGTCCAAAGTTACATAGACTGTAAGATCTTTTGAGCTGGATTGTTAGGTTGGTTTGGGGTTTTCTAGCGGCGGTTCGGTTTTGTTTGTTTGTTTTGCTTGTTTGTTTTGTTAGAGTCAAGTTAAATGGTGACTTCACATTTGACTGTAGCTCTCACATGAATACATCAATAGGAAGTAACAAAACTCAGTGACATCCTTTCACTATACTAATCTCCACCCCAAATATCCTTGTGTACAGATGGTATGGAAATTCAGTCTTGTATTGATCTCTCTCTCCTTTCTTTCAGTAACATTGCATAGAATTAATTCCTCAGGGAAATGGTGTAGAGAAGCAGGTTACTGGAGAAACTAAAAGAAAATAAAAATGCTAAGTGAAAAGTGCTTTCCAGCTTCCAAACGAATGTCTTTGTCAAGTTGCTATTTTCAGCACTTCTGAAACATATCAAAGCCAAAATGCAGAAGAAAATGCTTTATCTAAAGGCCACAGGAGAAGCAATTTTAGAACTGGGAATGCAGCTCTGGAAATGCTGGTTACTGAGAATCGCACTTCATCTGGCTTCTGTGCCGGAGAATGAGGGGACACACTAAATAGCAAATATCCACTCTTTATGTAGCTGCGGTGCTGGAAGTCTCATCTGAAAGCAGGTCAGTTTTTCTTTTCCTGCATGGTTACCACAAGCATGTCAATGAGCTTGCTGATTTAACCAAGGAGGTATCAGGGCAGGAGCAATTTGGAGTAATAGGTAAGAAATATGGAATCTTAACACCACAGTTCATTGTCAACTTTCTCTGCATATCCCCCTCCTTCCAAACTTTTTCTCACAGTTTAGCACCCTCAAGTGTTACATCACCTTTGCAACGTTTTAGACGTTGCACTCAAAACCTCAGAAATACAGTGCAAATCTTGATCTTTCACATCCCATATAAAAATATACAGTATTTACTACTTATCAAAGTAGCCGTGTTGTTTAACTGCTTAAATATTATATGACTTACAATCTTCCAAACTATATTAAATATCCCAAGTTAAATCAGTGCCACTGCTTATTAAATATCAGGTTTTGATGTATGTGGAGTCAACAACCGAACAGCAGACGCATCAAAATCTGAGCAATAATGACCTCAGAGCTATGTATATTTATCATGTGCTGGATTTCCTGGCATGCTGAAGCCTAGGGGGAAAAACTGCTGAACAAGTCGAGCTCTGACGTTAATACTCAAACTAAATCACTGGCTTTAAAAAACATTTAAATCTATGGCTTTAAGTTGGAGAGCATTTCACAACTTTACTGTCTTAAAAATGGGGAATGCTAGTAAGTCCTAGGTTGCTGCTGCAAGTAAACTGGAAGCTGTTTCTCTGCAAGAATTCTTATCCATATATTCACAGAGGCACCGGGAAGCAGCTGTTGTATTTGGGAAATATATGTTTAAGAAAAACATAGCAATAAACAGGTGAAAAAAAGGACAATTCACCCATCAACTGGATGACTTTATGATTTCAGTCTTGCTGTCCTGCATCTTGGTAGTCCCATAGTTAGCTAGGATAGACACTGCATAAGGAAATAAGAGCTGTTTCTGGTGATATGAACTTTGTAAACCAGTTGGTAAACTGGCATGTGGATGTAGAAAGGGCTTTGTTAGGGAAAATGCCTGTCAGCTAGGAGCTGGAACACTTCTGTCTCTCTCCTAAGTTTTCTTTAAAATAAAATATTGAAAATATACTGTGAAATGTGCACATGTACCATGAAGGTGTGAGTGCTCATAGGAAGCGCAGCAATGCTTCCTATAGTGGGCAGCTCTTTCAGGGTGAGTGATGCAGTCTACCAAGTCATGTGCCTGCAGTAAGGAAACAAAAAAAACAGGAAAGATCAGTCTTCTTCCCACAGTCAGACATATAAATGAGTAAGTGCTCTTTATTCCCCTCTTCTCTTTTATATCGCCACATCAGTTTCATGGCTTTGCAGTTCAAGTTTCAAGCCATGGTGTTGGCAAAACCCAGCAAAAGTCCATGAAAAACACCACAGTGATGTTTCTCCCTACCTGAACTGTCCATTTATTTTACTCTCTCAGAGGATGTTGGGTTGTGTGAAGTTAAGTTCCCTTTTCTGAATCCTGCACCTTAACTGTGGCTGACAAAGAAAATCACAGAATCACAGAATCACAGAATAATGAGGTTGGAAGAGACCTCTAAGATCATCAAGTCCAACCTATGCCTTAATACCTCAGCTAGACTATAGCACCAAATGCTATGTCCAGTCTTTTTTTAAACACATCCAGAGATGGTGATTCTACCACTTCCCTGGGAAAACAATTCCAGTACTTTATTATTCTTTCATTGAAATTTTTTTTTCCTAATATCCAACCTATACTTTCCCTGACGTAGCTTGAGACTGTGTCCTCTTGTTCTGTCAGCTGCTGCTCAGTGAAAGAGACCGACCCCCACCTGTCTACAACCTCCCTTCAGGAAGTTGAAAAGAGCAATAAGGTCACCTCTAAGCTTCCTCTTCTCCAGGCTGAACAACCCCAATTCCTTCAAACGTTGCTCATAGGGCTTGTGTTCCAAGCCCCTCACCAGCCTTGTTGCCCTCCTCTGGACGCTCTCAAGCATCTCAACATCCTTCTTAAACTGAGGGGCCCAGAACTGGACACAGTAATCAAGATGCGGTCTCACCAGTGCTGAGTACAGGGGAGGAATGACCTCCCTGCTCCTGCTGGTCACACAATTCCTAATGCAGGCCAGGATGTCATTGGCCTTCTTGGCCACCAAAATAAACACTTCCATCAAAGGGCTGTGCTGAGCTGTTGACTCAGCTGAGAACCACTATGATCAATCCTTGATACCTCTGCAAAACAGTCCAATCTATGATTGTCTTTTTCTTTCTGTTATAGGGTACATATTTAATGGATAAGATGAGAGGGGTGTGAAGTATATTAATTTTCTACTCATCAACACACATTGCCAAGGAACTCAGAGTTTGGTGTCTCGATTATGCAGCTGATGAATGCCTCCATATTTAGTTCTCTTAGACTGAAACAGTTGCATGGCTTGACTTTCCATTGTTAACTAAGAAAGAAGTTTGGAGGATGTTGAATTGCACTGTGGAGTATCATCTTGTCCCTGTGCATCAACTACTGAAAGCAAGTGCCTTGAGCAGGGAGGTAATCCTGACTCCAAGCTCAGATACACTGTGTGTTTCTGGTCTCAAGGGCCAATGAGAACCTGAAAGGAAGGTGGGCTACTTCATCCTCCAATCTGGCTCTTCACCAATAAAAGAGAAGAGCAGATTTCTAAATGGTTGATTAGATTTGAAACAGATCATCTTCTTTGCCATTTTGTGAGTTAAGGAAATATTTTATCCAGTCTACTAGGGGCACAGAAGAGGTGTATCTGCAGCAGACTGGGTGTCAATACGTATAATCAAGGACAAAGGTATTTATTTGTCAGATGGGCTGCAGGAGGGATGAATAAGTAAATCTGCTACTTTAGAGCTGCAATTTCCTTTCCTGTCTCCTTCAGCTGCCTCAGGGCTCTGCATAGCAATGGCTTGGCCCTGCAGACTGCAGCTCACAGAACCTTTCTGGATCCTGGAGCCTCCATCTGTTTGGGAGACCCAAGCTCTGCCCTGAGCCTTGCAGGATACTGGTGATCTTGCCCTGCCCACCTGCATCACCCAACAAATATTGCCCTCTCACTTACATAAGCAGAACTGTTTCTGCTCAAAAAAGATGTGCAGAGCATTTCTCTAATGCCTTTGGTAGGTGGGCTCATGCTGGGTGACCAGAACAACTGTTGGCTGAGGTCAGCCAGCCAGGAAAACAATGTCTCCAGCCTCCCAGGGCTGTAACTCTGACATCAGGATTAAGGCTGCTGCACTGTACTCAGGACATTATATCTCTTGCAGCTGACCTCAATCAGCAGCCATGTAGACCGCCTGGGGGAGAGGGAGTGGAAGGGGTACAATAGGTTTTATTAAACCCAAAAGAGCAAAAGGAAGACAGCCTTGAACCCTCCAACAAAAGAAGGAAAGTTCTAGTAGGGCAAAAAGCCAGGTGATTTTCTTTTAAACGGCTTTTTTCCCGCCTTTGTACTTCAGCTGCTAAAACCCGTCTCGTATCTGCAGCTGCATGGGGGAGATCCTCCAACCTACCTCCCCTGACTTAAAAAAAGATAGTATTACTCTTGTAGCTGCTAATAGAGAGCAGAAGGAGAGAAAGAGAGAGGAGAGATACAGTTTTTTTAACTAAACAGTGCAGGATGTAGGAGGAATTAACTTGAGCTCTCTCTTGCTCATATGCACTCATATTTCCCTGAGTCTGGTAAGACCACCATTGTGAGAGGGTTCAGCAATGAGTAGATGGTATGCATTAGTAGCAGGATGTTTTATGTGTTAGTAGTGGTGCTGTTTGGCTATGGGTGAGGGTATTTGTGTGTCTGAGCAATACCAGGAATGGCAAATATGAAAATAATTTATGCTTTCTCAGTGGGGATGTTTTTCTGGTCTGGCTAAGTTGTGCAATGGAGGAGATTTGAGTAAACCGGCATTTAGTACAAACTTTTGAGTTCTTCAAATCTCTCTCTTCAGCTGTGAGTAACGTCACTTGATATTTCTAAGGGGCTTCATGAGATGAGTTTGCCTCAAGCCCTTGGACAGGTTTGACTCCTGATTAGACACAAATAGATCATTAAAACCTTTTCATATCTTAGTGACTCAGCTTTTTTGAGAAAAGATATCTTTATGAGGTGAGTCTGTTGTTGATACTGCTATTGATAGTAACTGACAGTACAAAGTTCACTAAAATTTATATTACAGCCATATTTGGTGCTACTTATTCTTCAGAAGAGAGGTATGATTTAAACTTATTTTACAGAAGTAAGTTAAAGCAAAGAAGTCTGGATTAATCTTAGGTAATTTTAGGCATGTAAGAAAGGCATTTAATTAGAATTGCCATTATTCTCTTTTTCCCAGTTAATCAATGGAGAAAGAGACACACATATCAAAGGACAAATAAACCTGTATTTAAAACCTGAATCATCTCCCAGATGTTCCTCTCTCACTACTCATGAGCAAGAGAACCTAAAGCAATTATGATTTTAATTAGATGCCTCTGTTGTATCCCTCAAATTTGTCTGGGTTAAATTGGACAAAGAAACTAAATGTCCAATGAACATGAGTCAAAGTATGTGGTTGGAAGCCAGTTTCAGTTCATCACTTGATTGCAAATAATATTATTTAATTTATATCCTTTCAAAGCCTGTTTCTGAATTACATAGAGTACACTCATAGGAGCATCAGGGAATATTTAGTTAAACTAATGCTGAAATAATTTTAAATATTTTAAAGGCTTTTATCTTTATTATAGGCTTCAGAAACTTCAGTCTGGAGGAGCTATGAATTTTCTAAGGGTGACAAGCATCATTAAAAAGCCAGAAAGAAAATCAATCAAACAACTATAAGAATAATTGCACTGTAAACTAATGATTAAAAAATTAATGATCAGGACTAATGTCTATTGGGTTTTTACCTTGCTCCTTTTTAGTAGGATAAGAAAATAAAGACCCTGCATTTAAAATTATAGTATTGATGTAATTAACAACACTGAACTGGTGAGAAAAATCCTTCATAGAAAGAGAGGATCTTGCAGAGATATCTTGCAATGTAACACCCAATAACAAAAGAAATTTTTTTTTTCCTTGTGAAAGCTGCTGGATAAGCAAAAACAGGGTGCACCTGTAATTGTCTGATGCCTGGACCCAGCAAAAAGATGTTTGAAACCTTGAAATTAATGTAATACCTTTTCCAGAGTCTGATAAATCTGCCTATTTTCCTTACCTCTTAATGCAACCTGCTATAAGAAGACAAGATGGCAATGTTCAATGAGTTTTTTCTTTGAAAATGGAGTTGAGCTGATTGAATTTAGCATGGCCAGCCAACTACTTTAGCTGGGAAAGACTTAATAGCAAAAGGAAAAGGGAATCAAAAACTCCCATGTGATACCTCCCCCTTGCCTTGGCCTTATTTTGTCATGCAGAAGAGCTAGAGGGACCCAAAAAAGCATTTGGAGAATCTTTGTGGATGATGCATTGAAGATGCTAGGCGTAGAGGGGTCACTAAAGGGCTTCTTCACAAACTCCATATGAGATATAATCACATGGAACTGTGGAAAAGAGAGAACATGAGTTGCGAGAGCTTTGATAGTGTTTCAAAAGCCATGAGTGGCATTCTGAGGCTGACTACAAGCTAATTATTCACTATCTCTTCTAATGTAGAAAAGTAGGCATCAAAGAAGTAAAAGTCAGATCAGAAGTTATGGCTGGAAAAAAGCTTACTTTTTTCAAAGAACATAAGGGAATCTGTAACTATAGGTGGGCTGAGTTACACTGAGTAATTTCATAGAAGTGGAATCTATTGAGGGTTGTGGAGAATTTACACATTTTATTAAAAACCCATTCAAGTTTGGGAATTCTCTGAGTTGAAAATAAGTGAAGACTAGGAGAGTACTAAAATAACTAACACATAAACTTTCTCTCTTCTTTCTCACCCCTGGACATCTCTTCTGGCCTTTAAATGGACAATGATCAGACCCAGTATGGTCGTGAAACTTCTGCTACTATTACAGCAGAATCTTTGTCTTATGGGGATGTTGATAATGAGTGAGAAGTCCTTTAGAAGGTTGTGGCTGCTCACATGAGCACTTATTTAATGACAAAGTTTAGGGGTTTGAAAGCATGTGTCAAAATGTATTGAGTAGTACTTTTTTTCTGTCTTTTCAAACAATTCTTAGGAAGAGATTATCTTAAAACAGCACACATGGAATCTACCTAGGCCACAATAGAAACAATTAAAAACAGTTACTCAGTAACTGTTCCTCTTAAAGTAAAGTAAAACAGATCCTCTGAATTTTATATTCCACTATTCTCAGATCAGATATTTGTGAATAATTTTATCATTTGTAAACGATTTTTCTGCACTAATTAAAAAAATTAAGGAAAGACTATTCCTTATTTTACCAATTCTGCTTTACAGAAAGCACTATGAATGCCACACAGAAACTGAAATCAGAGTATTCATTTTCCCAAAAACATTTTGACACCTTGCAACCTTGTAGGAGCACAACCTTGCAAGTCTCTTGTAGGAGCAGCACATTTCCTTAATTGTTCAGTAATCCAGTTTTGAGACATATTGCACAAAATATTAAAAAGATAGATGTAGTCATGTGCATTTACTAATTTTCTAATCCTTCAGATGAATGCACTTTTATGTGTACAGAAGTCCAAAAATCTGCTTAGCTATCTGTGTACAAAACCTTTCTCAAGGGCTGGTATAAAACTGTGGAATCAAATTCTACAAAATTAGTGTAACGATCTTTGAAAATGTCACCAGCCTATACTTCCTGGGCATGATGCATTGCATCATCCTGATTTTTCCAAGATAAACGTTATATTGTGTATTAAAGAATAACAGCAATCCAAAGTATATGAAAATCAAAACCTACTGAGAATGCTTATTCTAGAAGGAAGATGGGAAGAAAAGGGATTACTGATACCACTTAAACTGTTGTTTTTTTCAGCCCAGACCGAAGTTGCTGAGATGTCCTACAGCTGTGAATAGAAAAGAATCTGAAGAAAATTGAAAGCAAACAAATAGACACATATTCAAAATATGGGAAAGTTTTGTAAAATAAGATCTGACATGAACAACAAGATTTTGGCATAGTGGTTTCTGATTTTTTGTAATAATTCTTATTATCTTACACATGTTCGGATACATGTGTGTGTAGTAGAGTCAAACATTTATATACAACAGTCATTAGAAGATGATGACATTTTTTCCTTTTTGCCACAATTCCTATGTACAAATTCACAAATTACATTATAGCTAAACTGTGTATACAAAAAGTAAACACTTTTTCCAGTTAAGTTAGCATGGGTTTTGGCTTACTCTTTGCTTAAAATCAAGCTTCGTAGCCAAATCTGTGCTTACCTTTGTGTATTGTTAATTTTTGAAAAAGAACAAAAGTAGATTACAGATGTTTCCTACCCAATATGTTGCAGTCTTCAGTCCTTTAATCTTGTGTCACAGCTGAAGGTTAGGTTGACCTATGTGGTTCTCAACAAAACAAATGGTGGTGAAGGAAAAAGCTAAGGAAATTCCTGTGATAAACCTTGTTTAATTCTATTTTGGAGAAAACAATAATCTCTCTCAGTTGGATGGTGATGTAAAACTGCAAAAGTTTATACTTAAATGATATTATACTTAATGACATTATACTTAAATGATACAGTGCTGTATAATTTTTGCTTAATAAAAGTAATTCACATGCAGGGTAGTGAACATAGGGAATGTTATGGAAAACATTTCTCACCCAAGGACAGAGTACCAGATGTGCTAAGACTTATGGGAGCAATCAAAGGTGACCAAGACTCTGCTGTGGGCCCTTATTAAGTTGGACTGTGATCTAGCACCTTCAACTTATTAAGCTGTCAGGAGTTTCAGTGATTAAAACCAAAGAAAGGTCACTCACAGACCTTCAGCATTTCCCTGGACTGGTATTTTCTTTTAGGCCTTGGACCCTAATGAAGGCACTTCACTTGATAATGTGGATTTTTCAAAATTGTTCTTTTGAGCTGGATTTCTCCATAGCTTGAGAAAATCTTCAATAGATTTTGCTTCCTCAGAACTCTGCATACAGTTATCAAAAATCCCAACCAATAGCAGGAGATGAGGCCTTATAAGATGGCTTTGCATATCATCACTGCAGAGATCAAAGGAACAGGGTAATGAGGATCCGGAGTAGTTTAATTATATCCTCGGTAAGAAGTGGGGGCTAGTGGCTGTAGGTGGGACCATTATAAATAAGCTTTCAAAGCTCTGATAGATGGAGTCTAATGTTTGTAAAAGGTATGATAAAACTAGTATTTCTTATGGATTTATGGTTACCAAAATCAACCCTCTAGTCCTAAAAAGTCATGCAGCAGGAACAGACATAATGTGTTCCAGGTACAAGTGGTGTCAATGCTATTTTCTGAGCCCTTTTCAGGGGTGGGGTAATCATTGTTTCATCTGCAGGATCATCTATATCACTGCTTACAAAGCCCTAATTTTAATACTACTGTGGAGTGTGGCTTAACTTGACCCTTTTGTGTCTAGATATCTGATGTGGTTAAAAAGTTACAGCTCTCTTCATTATCTGTATTTTTTTTTCGATTTAATGCTTCCTGTGTTGGTTATAATGGCATATTTAGGGTGAACTAGTACTTCTGCAATAACATATACCTTGTTGTTGTAATGATACATTCTGAAACCTGACACATGGTGCCTTTATATTACAATATTAAATGTATTAAATTCAGTCTGGCTGGCCTTATATTATACAAGATAGAGAAGGAAGCTTTATACTCCTTACAATCTAAAAAAACAAAAATACTACCCCATTACAAAGCAGAATGCGATTGTGCTTCTGTGTTAAGATTTATCCACCTTTAGTATACTCTTTCATTTCCTTTTTAAAAATTGTTGAGTATTAAGTGTTCCAAGATCATTGGAATGACAATTGTAGTAATTTTTAATAAGTTTTTTGTACAGATATAGTGGTATTTGTTATTGTTGGGTGGATATACATAAAACTTGAAAGAAATTTACATGATCAGTTTTACCACTAAGGATGAAAAAATTAGAAGTATTTAATCCTATTATTTAAAATGAAATGCATGTTTCCATCATCTCTGGATGATTCTGTTCTCATGTTTTTACTCATTGCATTACAGGACCCCTCCCCTCCAGCCCAGGGGTTGATTCCACAGATCACATGTGGCCACTCAGGTTCACATAGCAATCCTGTCTAAGTGGAGCTGGGAGTGAAGAAGGAAGTTGGGAGTAGCAATTGTGTTTGTTGTGGAATGCCACATCAGGTGGATGCTTCTGCTGAAACAATTTTGGGGGTGGCGCCTGCCACATTGAGGTGATGACAGAAAGAGCAAGAGTGTTACTGTTTTTACATATCTTCCTTTTATCTCATGAGACAGTATTCAAAAGAATGAAGATTTGCAGGTGCTGCAACTCTGTTTGGGGCCAAAATATAATCTTTAATACCCAGTTGCATTTTCTTATTTTTATTCCACTGTTTACTGACTTCATACAAATATTTCTGGTGTTTTAATGCTGTTTTAGTTTTAAATTATAATGCATGTCTCTATATAAACTAGTGTATCCTCCAGTGCACTCTGTGAATTAGAAGAATAAAAGCCTCCACAAAGCTGGTGAGGAAAACATGCCATTTTGTCCAATGTTTGGCCAAAAATTTCCTAACTTTTTCTACAGGGTGCTCTGTCATATTTGGTTAATTAGCCAAAGGTTTACATTAGAACATGGCTACTGAAATGTGGATAGCTTCCTGTATCTTGGTTCACACCACTGTCTGTCAGTCTGATAGATTCGAATGATCTTTTCAGGGCTGCTTGGCTTGACAAAAGCAATGCATTATAAAAAGCGGACAAATAAATACTTATAATAATTTAATTTTATAATAATTTTAGGCTATGCCTAAAAGTTCAATGGTTTTTCAAAACTGACTATGCTGTTCATTTTTTTTTAGGAATACTCTGGGTCTCTTATAAGATTTATTTTCAGGCAGATAAATGGTAATCAAAAATCTTCCTACTTTTAAAGCTATGAGCTTCTTGTGCAAATTAATCTTCCTTTAAAAAAAACAAAATCAAATAAATAACAACCCCTCCCACTACTAACCTGAAGATCTGAAGCTTCTGAAACAGATAGACATAAAGAAGTCAACATGAAGTTTTACATTCCATTTCAGTCATCTTTCTGACTTTTTTATATGACAAGAACCTATTATTAGTAATTATTACTTGCCAGAAAATCCTACCAAGATCTTTTGTGATAAATAAATGAAGTTGAAATGAAATATCATGGCAATGGCTTGAAAAGCAACTGAAGAAAGATATCACTGAAATAAATAATAAAGAAAAAAGGATCAAACACCTCCCAGAATGATGAGCCTCTTCTATAATTGTGCAGGACTTGGAGAGAGCAGACTAAAGGGTAAACAGAGAAAAGACAAGAGATCTCTCCATATGTGCATCTAGGGAAAACACTTTGCACTGGCTAATCTGAAGCAGTTTTTTTTTCAGAGGCTATCATTTCACTGATGTTTAAGCATGGGCTTGCAAATATGGTGGCCTACAGAAAACATTCCTTTTTGTCAACAGGTTGCAAAATTTAATGTTAATTGGGGTTTGCTTTCTGAAGCAGGTTGTTTGCAGTGTACAAAGCCTCTTGGAAGAGGATGACCAAATTCAAAATAAGTGGTAACCTACACCTACTTTTCCATCTCATTGTAAAGGAATGCCAATATATCCAACAAACATATAATGAAACTATTTATTAATTTTTTTTGGGGGGAATGAAGCAAAAAAGTATGTTTCTGATATTGAATTCTTTTCTACCTGGATACATTCCTTGAGACCCAAACATTTTAAGTGTTAGAGGAAATATTAAAATGGATATTCTTTTAGCTTTTAGCTTTGAGACAAGATCAAGCAGCCTTATCTCAAAGAAGAGCTTTTAATACAAGTTTATGAGAGAGTCAGAGTAGATAACACTCATAATTGAATTAACTCAACTTCTAGCTGTGAGTACATACAGGATATTTCCTTTATAGGGACAGCTGTCCACTGAATTCCTTGGCCAATCAATTCTGTTTACCACCATCCACGGTGGCATTTAAGGCAGCTATTATCCTTTTCTTTTAAAACGTCTGTTTAATGAGGTGTTTAGTAGCCATATGAAAGACTTGTGACACAAGCTACAAATTGCTGTTACTGTTGGGCTGGGATGAGGGCTTTGTGTATTTATTGCATTTTATGTTATAGCAGATGCCTTAATAACTTGGGTTTGTCTTCCAATACTCTACATAACCAAAGAATGGGGAAATAATTTGGAGTGCTGCAGATAGAAAAACATTATTCTAATAAACTAAAAATTGCGGACTTCCTTTAAAATGGTATTACTTTTTAAAGAGAAACCTCCATAAATTACTGGCTGCTGACAGACATATTTCCTATTTCCTACAGTGTCTATGCAGGAAATTTGCTTTAGCACTAGGAAATAATTTCTGAGCAGTTTATAAACTTGTCTAATTTATGGTTAAGCATATCTGATTTCTCTCAGCACTTTGATTAAAACCTCAGTCAGGTAGGTTCAGTGTCTCATCATAAGAGTTTTCAGAAATCTCCACTGACCTGTGGGGACAAAGCTTTTCTCTGATATGTCAATAGACTTTCACAATTAATAATATGTTCATTTTATTTCAGACAAAACATTTTAGGTCTTCCTCAAACAGTTTTTGAGAGAGTTTTTTCATCATTACCATTTGCAGCCACAGAAATATGGTTTTATATAGGGAAAGATTATTTTCAAGTGGGCAGCTTCAAGGAATTCAATGCAAATTGAAGCTTTCTTCACTCAGGTGTTGCTTTTGAGATAGATCAAATTGTCTGTTCCTTTTAAAGGCTGATGGATGTTCACCAATTCTAGAGCAAGTGAACATGTGTTCATTGTATGAAGTTAAGTTTTGCCATACCAGGTCTGCACATGAGAGCTTTGGGAGTTTAGGAAGACTATGGGGCTCTGTTTTGAAGGGGATGAGAATTTTGCAAACACCCATCCTTTCTCCAGAGCCATTATATTTTCTATATACCTGCTGTCATGTTGCTTTAAGATGTGAAATTTAGAATTTGCATTTGAAAGCATGTGTGCCCACAGTATTGATGAAGATTTTGGATCTAAAATGTTGCTTTATGCCAAGACTCCTATATGACACAAAATCTGTGTTGATCTTTGTAGCATAACTGCCTGTAAGCTTTAACAGGAATTCTTTGTAATGTGTGCACAAGGATTAAAGACCCTATTCTGGTCAAGAGCCTATGGGTAGTTCACATGGAAGGACTGCAAAGATGCTGTGTGTCATGATCAAAGTTGGGTGGCTGTATCCAGATGAACATTCAAGTTACTCATAGAAATGATATGCTTAGGTTAACCTAAAGGAAGAAATAAAACCCTTCACTTCCAATTTTGCACTTCCTAGAAGCATTTGCTGGCATCAGGTGCAGGTAGAGGCTGCTTTTGTTAATGCTGAATTTTATGGTTAATTTAGAGTGAGAAAAGTGCAGCATTTCCTGTGCATTTCCAGTTAACATCAAGGGAATTCCAACTAGCCCAGTTAGATATAGCATTTATCACCATGGCAAATAGCTTGTATTAAAAAAACCTTTTTTTAAAAAGATGCAATTTCTCTTGGACAGAGAGCTGATCTGCCTTTTATTTTTGCTTAACTCTATTTAGTATGCAGGATGGAAACAATGCCATGGTGGCTTTTAACCCCAGTAGAAGGGTGACAAAAAAGTTGACTGTAGGCCTCAAGGGAGCACAGAGCTCTAATGGCAAATTGAGTGTGAAATATGGTCTGTGGAAGAACCCCTTAGAGTCAGGCTTGGTCGCTGTCTGCCTTCAACTAAAGAGACATTTTGCTTTATCTTGAGGTTCCCTTAGTTGGAGATGTAGGAAGCACATAACAGAATCAGAGGAGCTGAGCAATGTTTGTGCATATTTATCTGCACTCTGCAACTTAAGAGAAGACTTTTGAGAAGTCACATCAATACTACAATCATGTCCTGTGCGGCTGCTGTGTTGTTTCCGTCTGTTGCAATAATGAATTGAGGACTCACAACAGCAGGCATAATAAGTGATACTCAGCCCATAGTATTCTATCACCTTTAACTGCTTATATCTATCTAAATCCCACTGTCTTCTAGAATTATACAGAAACCTTTCTACAGACCTATTACAGGCTTCAGCTTGAAAATGCAGAAGCAGGAGGCTTTTCAATCCTATAGGGTCTATGATGTCCTTCTTCAGGCAAAACCACCCCTTTTTTCTTAAAACTTTAGCATAAAGCATTCAGAAACTGAAAACCAGAGTCTTTTCTAGCAGGAGGGTATTTTATTCTAATTTTAGCCTCTTGTGTCTGGCCATTGTCTTGTTTTCACACTTTTTTTCAAGCACTGGGATCTCGTCCATTATGATTCTCTGTTCAGAGAGGGGAGAAGTACTAGAACCTCATTGTGGTGGTGGGTGTGCAGGTTATGTACTTTACTGTAACATTTTAAAATTGAATTCTAATGGCTAGACTTTTAAGTTTGGAGCAGCTTCCATGGCTAAGTTGGTGACACCGTGAAAATGGGTGTGAATGGGAGTGAGCTATCAATTCTGCAGCACAGTTTTCTCCTTATCACTGATGCTTTGGATGTCACAGAAACAGCCCTTAAGTAAAGCAGCCATGGGCGGAAAAAACAAAGCATTGCAGACAGCACAGAAGAAAGCAGGGAAACTTGAGAAAATGTGACAGGTCTAAAAATTCATGGACATTGGAGGGGATTCAAGGCTGCGGCTTTCATCACCTTATGGCAGAGCAATAGGAGGAAATCATAATGGGCTTTTCCCACTTATTTTAGACTAAACTTGACTGAAGAAAAATTCTAGATGAAAATTTTGGTCCTCCCAACACACAGTTGAATTTTGAGACTTGGGCAGCCTTTTAGCATCAGTCCCTATAAAGGGGTTTCTTCCTGTAGTAGTCATCTGGTTTTGCACAGCAGAAAGCTGAAAAATGTTGCAACAAAAGAGAAAGTTTTGCTGTTTTAGAGAGGGGAAACTGAGGTAGAACTTTGTGCAGCCACTTGTAAAATTATGCAATGATTAGCAAAGTAAAATAAGGAGCAATACTGCATTAATTTTCTATCTTTGCCAAATCCATACAATAATTTTTTACTCTTATTTTCCATTGCTCAAATAATCAAAGTTTGCACTGCCCTCATTGGCCTGCTACAGGGTTGACACTTTGACATTGAGAACTTTAGAGCTTTAATTTCCTTTTAGAACCACAAGGTTAAGTATAAAAGAAGTAGGTGAAAAAAATAAAAAGACATCTTCCTGGCCAAAATATTCTGTTGTGTCAAGGGTGGCAAAATCAAACTGAGTTTTTATAATTAAAATAGTGTCATGTCCAATTTCCCTTCCTACCTCTGTCTAAATTCTGAAGTGTTTTGAAGTAGCAGAGAGCTGTGCTGCTATATAATCTGCAGAATATCAGCACTATTTTCAAACGTGGTAATGTTTTTTCACACACATAAAAGTGACCCAACCCTACCAGCAAACCAGACTGTTTCAAAAATAACATTAACTTTGACAACTCCTGTAATTATTTGGTTTTATGTTAAACTCAAGTATACTGACTCTTCCTGAGACTTGAAAAGAGCACCCTCTTACCCTGTTCCCAACTGATATGATTAAGGGGTTTTTACTACAGCCAGCCACCAACAGCAAAAATTTGGGTTTTGAGCCACACGCCCAAACCCCCTATATTCCTATGAATTAAGACCTAGAGAATGCTTTTGATGGAAACAAATCCTTTTTTTATTATAGCATCATTTAGAAGGCTTTGCTTCTTTTACTGTGGCTTATTAAAGGCAGATATATGAGCCCTCTTTCACCCTGGTCAACATCACTGGCAAATTCCAATTGATTTTACTCAGAAACAGGATTTGGCCTTTCATTGTCAAAGATTTCTTTTGAGCTGACATTTACATGGAATCCCTCTTCCTTGTAAAGTGATTTATTACAAATTACACTGATTATCTCTAAAGAGTATAGACATCTTTCAAAAGTGGACTTTAAAAAAAAAATGTCAATTTATTATACTTGAAAATTAATAACAGTCATGGGAGGTAAGTAGGACAAACCTGGAAAGTTGGAGAACTACTACTTGGTGTCAGTTACCAAATTAACTGATACTAACTAAAACCAAACTACATTCCATTTGATTAATTAATGACAATTAGAGCAAGGAAACCATACAAAAATTTAAACTGTGCTTTGAAATGACAAATATTTGTCTTTTGACATTCCTCACTACAAGAATGAAATAGAATTTATTGAAGTTCAGCAATTGTATAAAATTGTTCTATAGCTAGAACACAGAAATGATTTAATAAGTTCTATGAAAAGTCAATTTGCATGACATCAGCACCTAGCCTATAACCAGTGGTAATGGATTGTTGGCTTGATTTTATACCACTTGACATCAGATTACAATACAATGAATAAATGTTAACCTATAATCCCTTTAGTAAAAGCTGGCATTGTTTGTCTTCTCTTGCAGAGACCACATTGATTTTCTTTTATTGGATGCTCAAGTGCTGTGCCTCAGATTGATTACTTTGAATTAAATGTGCAGAGAAGATTTTTATTCTGGAGTCTTAACCTTAAAGGGATGCCCCATCCCCTGCTACACTTCTAAAAGTGTGCTCTACCATTTAATTTGGATTTCTTTCATTTTCTAATTTCTTTTCAGGGCTGCTGAGATGCTGACCCCTGCTCTGCCCCTATGCCCCTTGACCCTGACACATCTGACCAGTGATGACTCTGAGGGTGGCAAATTAATAGCAGCATTGCTTGTCAATTGCATAAGAAAAAAGCCAAAAATTTATTACCTCAGTCATGGCCATTGCTTCCCTTTGACCCCCTTCTCCCACAAGGCTTTAGCTGATGGTCACATCTGTGGTTTTTCTGTATCCTACATATTTGCTGCATAATTATTCAGCATCAAACCTTATTAATCAAATCGATGCTGTGTTTTAAATGGAAATTGCTGGATTAATACAAGCATTCATTTCATCCTGAAAATCTTGATGGCTTTAGCACACAGAATACAAGCAGAATACGAAAGAAGGGAAGTAGAGACCTGATTGAATTAGGAGAGGCGTGCTGCACATTAAATTACATATGCCAGCAGGGGTCCTTGTTTTTATAGTAAAATACTTCTATTGAGTGTATACGTAAAAAACTCCTGTGATTTCTCCATACTAGTCACTGTTCTTGCATCAAATAAGGTTATAGTGGCCATTTATATTTCCAAATACGTAATTTTTTAATGTGATCCAGTATTTGATAAGTGTTTTATTTAACTTTAACTATTTCTTCAAACAAAATATTAACAAACAGCAATTGAGTTGTTGCATTTCTTACTGGTTGAAGATATTGATTAAGGAGATATTTTGTCCTTTTCTCTACCTATTATATTCAGTTTTGCAGGAATAAAGAATATCAGTTAAAAAAAAAAGCAAGTAAGTCATGAGGAGCTTTTTTGTCAAGATGTAAACATTCTGAACACCCTAAGCAAGTTACAACTTACCCACTTGGGTAATTTCTCGCCTCTTTTCACATTTTGTGTAAGTTTTCAGTTCCCTGCTACTGAACCCATTGTGTAAAGGGCAGGGGTAGGAAGTTAAAAAGTAATAAACTGTGATGTCAAGAAAGAACACTGACAGACCACTGATATTATAAACAGATTTGATGAGTAGCTTGTGGTACTTTGAACATGACTTGCATGCTTGTGAAAACTCTTTGTACACAAGCATTCTCACTGAAATCTGTACTTGGTGAGTAAGGCTTTTCCATGGCTTGCAGGGTGGCAGTGATTTTTGATTGTTTGATAGCAGAAAGTGGAGAAGAAAAAGAAGAAGTAATGTCATGTGCAAGCTTTTAAAATTGAGATCAGAAGACTTGGAAAGGAGAATGGGAGAATGGGAAAACAAGCCTCAGTAGATTTTCTCCCCTGCAAATGCTGAAGTACAACAAATAATTTTGGAGACTATTGACTGCCATTATGGTTTTGAGATCTGAACACCAAGTTTTGCATACTTATCTCTGGGTGATATATTTTTAAATGTGGACCGCCTTGCCACATTCTATGTCCTGCCATGTGTTTATGCAATTAAATAAAACCCAATCCCAAAAGCATAGGAGAATGATGTATTTTTTGTGTTCATGAAATGCTGCTCATGTTGTTTTCACTTTACTATATAATGAGTTTTCCCCTACCAACAGGCATTCTTCAGGAAATCAAAGTTTTCTCAAAACAAAAATTGGCATACAATCACAGTTCAGAGGAGGAAACTAGAGCAGGCCTTTTTCTCCTCTAATTCAGCTTGAGCTCTGCTGTATATCAGCATCACAGCACAGTGCAAAAGCACGGATGACATGCTCTCTGAATGGCAGTCATCAGCAAAGATTTCTGTATGTCCCTATTTTCAATGTAACATGATAATTCAGAAGAGATTTATACTTAAAATCCTCAGAAAATGCATTCTATAACTAATAAAATTATGTTCTATCATGCAAATCCAGTCTTAACACAAGATTGAAATTACTCAAAAGATGTTTACACCAATGTAGTAATGGAACTGTATTTGGCAATCACAAAAACAAGTTACTATGGTTTATTTTATGACATAAATTATTTCATTTTAACATCTGTCCTGTCAAATTAGATGAATTTACTTACCAAACTTTATACATATTACATGATTAGTTGTAAAAGAAGATTAGTTGTAAAATAAGTCAGCTTAACATCTAGACATAGGATTTTAATAAAAACTTGATATACAAAGACTGTCAGGTGCTGTCTGCTAGTGAGAAATAAATAATACCCTAGATCTTTCACTATAATTACCATCATTCACTGTGTACACAGGATCTGCAGTAAGGCTCAGGCTGACATAGAGTCATAAGTGTTTAACATTCCTCACCTTGTTCCCAGAGAAATCTGTACACAGGAGAGAAACATTGGTGGGTGGTGGGAAGATGCTCACTGGACTGAGACTCACTGGTGAATTTGCACTGGTTCATATAATGTGAGTAATTAAATGAAAGCTTTTTTTTAATTTTTGTTTTGTGTTTTTTTTTTTCCCATTTAATTTTTCAGGTCATTTAAAACCGTATAGACATATGATTGCGTAAAAAGAGATCTCTTATCTTTCCTGGAGTGAGAAGTCTTAATCCACGTACCTGTGGTGCTTCCTGGACTCCAAGAAAGTCACATGTTTGGAGATACAGTAATATCTTCCTCCAAAACTACATGTGATGTGTATTTTCTGTAGTTTGATTTTTCTCTTACCAAGAGAGGGAGAAAGTATATCCATCTTTTCACACATATGGGCCTCGGAAACATAACATTGATATCTCATACCAATACCACTTGCCATTCACCCAGGTGACTTTAAATAAAACAGTTGAAGTAAGTGATCAAGCTTATGCTTATATTCGAATTAGTGGGATACAAACATTCTTTAGCAGATTTGTTAAATGATAAATCTTTGAATTGAAACCTGAATGCTATACCATGGTTTCTCTTCTCTATATAGCATACATTAGGTATTATTTCCAAGCATAAATCCTTCTAAATCATTGAACAAAAGAAATCTTCCAAATTTCTGCAGGTCCCTTGACACAAAGAAATGAAATTTTTGTCATGAATAAACATTTTGAGGGTTAGGGATGATAACAGAACAAATGCTTTCTACAATAGTCTACAAACTACGTTATATTGCAAGAGAATCCAGCTGAATAAATAGCATTCAAAGGACGAGTTCTCCATTGTCCTTACAGTACAGTAAAATATAATGAAATCATGTCCTAAGTATATAGCCATACAGCTAACAAACTATAAAACATACAATGATCAACTCAAATCTCTGAAACATATAACTGATAACAGCTAAGCATTTTTCCAAGAAAACATTTTCAAAGTTTTGTGTTTTGCTATTTATAGCAAAAAAACACAAACCAAAATAACAAACGCACAACAAAACAGCAACACCTCTAAATGACAGGTTTGTACAAACTGAATACCCCTCAGCATCTGACTAAGTGTATCACATAGGGAGGGCAAAGCGTGGGCTTAGACCCCTACCTTCATGTAAAAGGAATGCCTAAGGATTTACAAATGTGAGATATTTCCTTGTGCAATATATGTATCTATTTCACAGGATTCTAACCCACTGATGTGGTGAGGGAAATAATCACAGACTAATTTTCTACAATCTGACCATTTAAGTGTAGATTGGCCTTTTGGAAAAAGCCTACATTTTTGATTCATGTATTACTTGATTTTAGCAACAGAAAAATGCATCAGACTGAAGATTTAGATCAACCCAATATCCTTCCTCCACCAGCTCCTCAAATAGTCCAGGACATCTCAACAAACACTTGAAATGCTACCAAACCCCAGCCGCCACTTCACATGATTTATGATGTCATTAATGTCAAGCTATCAGTGGACAAGAGTAAAAGAGACAACAGCAAAGCTGACTAAAAACAAATAGTTTTGATTAAACTCAAGGACGTTTGGTACAGCTTTCAGCAAAAAGGCATTAATCATTTCCAAAGCTGACCTTGTTTTTTTTCATCCTAAATGCAAAAATAATATGTGTAGGGATTCCAGCAAAATCTTTGAAGTCTACTGTCTGTGTAGCTGGATTCCCTTGTTAAGACAAAGTAATTAACAGCAACACCATCACCTTTTTTTCTCTGGGGTAATTTTTATTGATAGTTGCCTGAGCACCCTAAAATTGCACCCTGTTTTTGACTCTATTAAGGTATGAAGGGTGTTCTTTAAGTCTGTGGCATTTTTTATCCCAGTAAGAGATTCCTACAGTATATTAAAGGAGATAATTATCCACAGATAGACATCACCCTTAAAAAACACCCTGTAGCAGATAGACAATGACAATACAGCCTAATGATAAACAGAATATATTAAAAAAAAAAAGAAAAAAGAAAAAAGAAGAGGAGAAAAGAGGAAAAGTTAGTACGTCAAGTGGAATAAATGATTTTCATGTACAATCTTCATCTGTATAAATGCTGAACTTCTCTTGAGGTCTTTAGCTTACATTTACAGAACTAGAAAGGTGAATAGTAGACCGGATTATTATCAAACACAGAAAAATATTTAGTTGTCTTTTTAAATACCAATTTTTTTGTTTGTAAGACCATAAATTTATGTATTGGTGTAGTGTATGCACAAGTTTATCCAGTGTACATACGTATGTACTTACAGAGAGAGAACACAAAATGTAACGGATTGTTTTGACTGTTATTTAGGCAACTCCAGACTGGATCCAGTCAACTCAGGAAACACATTCCAGGCATATGAGAGATCAACTACAAGAATTTAAAATGCAGATAAAAAGTAATACTCAAGCTTCAAAAACAATTACTAAACCCCCTTTTTCCGTGATGGGTATTATTTTGGAGCTAATGAGGATTTTTACAAAAATTTATCTTCCCTAGAAGAGGAAGCTTCCCCAGAATCTGCTTCCCTCTGCATCTTGAAATATTTTTAAAAAAAATCTCAGTCTTCTGCTCTCTATGATTCTAATAATCAGCTTATAGTATTATTATTTCATAGTCTATAGCAAGAAGGTTAAATAGGTTTTTTCAGCAAACATACATTTATAACTTAGCATATAATTACAGAATCACAGTGTTCTGAGTTGGAAGAGACCCACAAGGAACACCAAGTCTAACACAAATAAAAAGCCCACAGAGGGATCGAATCCACAACCTAGGTTTATTAGCACCATGCTCTAACAAACTGAACTAATCTCAGAAAATTAGATTACTAATGTAAAATTACAGCACAGCTATTATGGCTTCAGAATAAAATAATGAAATTACTGTTTTCAATTTTATTTCTTTATGCAAGTACCTAAAACCTTCACATTTTTTGTATCATTTTATTATAATATATAATCCAAATACTATCTCACACTCCTCTGGTACATACCTTGAAAAGAAGTGATACCCACCACTTTCAGCTGCAAACATTTTCTCAAAAGAGATTTGAAACAAAAATTTTTCTTCTAAAACTAGTATTTACTCTGATTAGTGAAAACTTTCTGCTTAGCACTTTTATGGGAAAAAGACAGGCTGTATCAATTGTGCATGAGAACATTTGTAATATTGCCCTCAGAGAATAATAAACAGATACTAGAGGTTGAAATTCTGACATAGTTTTCAGAACAATAATCCAAACATCTGTTATAATGACAAGGGATTTGAACAGAATAGAGAGTACATGGGAAAGCTATGCTACTTTTAGTACAGTTATAACATTAAATCAAAGTACTGCAGCTCAAGGCAACTTGCTGCTAATATAAACAATTTTCTACATATTCCTGGGCCACAAACCAGAACTCAGGATTCAGTTACAAGCACAAGGTCAAGAGGGAATTGATGGTATGAAATTTACTGTGTATGAATCAAAAGAATAAATTGATAATTATGGATGAAAACAAATTAGAAGGTATACTTTCATTTAACTCATCAAATAAGTTTGCTGAATAACTTAAGGCTCTGAATATATTGTAGGATCTGTAGAGGTTTCTATGCATTTATTGATTAAATCCAGACCATCAGCTTTTTTGAGTCAGGCTTAGAAAATCATCTTTTTATATGTATTTCTTTCTATAGCCAATATCTGACGACAATTATGAAGGTAAATATTTAATTATGTCATTTGCTCAAGAGAAATGTAAACAAGATTTCTTTGAAAATCACACTCTTGCCTTCATATTGTATCCATGAAAATCAAAATTTTATCTCACTTCTGGTCTCACTTCACCTTCCACACCCAAACAATATCATTTAAGGCTGCAGTGAATGTTAAAGACTTATAGTAGTTGTTAACGAAAAGGGCTTCCTGTAAAAGATTTTAAAAACAGGCTTTATAACCATGAAAGGTTTTGTATTTGTTTTTAAAGAGCACATTTGTTTAATTTTTTACCCTCACAAGCAGACATGCAGCAATCATAAGCCACTTTGAGATGCATGGCTACAGTAACTCATGTTTCTGGCACACTAGGAAAAAGAAAGCATCTCTGGAAAGTGAATCAAGAAAAGGTGTTTCTGTGTTTCTTACTTGGCTTTACCCTGCTGGAGTCAATGGTCCAGTGTATTCAGGGAGCTCATCCTACATAACTGTCTTAAATTCATAATTTTTATGGGGATGAACATTTTCATATGAGTAACTCAGTCTCCAACTTAACTACTGGAGAAGGTTGAATAATAAACTAAGACATGGTGCCTCATAAAGTTGTAGCTGGGTCATGAAAATCCCTCAGAGACACATTGCTTTGCATCTCTCTCAGCTAGGTTCAGTATTTCCCACAAAATACAGCCTGAAACACCCTCATAGCAAATTGACAGTCTCCTTCCTTGTGTTGGAAACTCTCTTGCATACATTGCATCCTGAAAACTTATTACTAATGGTTCAATCTCTGCATAGGTTTAAGTCACAGTCTTTCTATTAAAAGCCTGCAGTTACTTCTGGTTACTAATTGTTTTAGTAGCAAGGCTATGAAATGATGATCTATTTTTGTGGAGCATTATTTAATAACTTCTCATTGCTACTGGCTCACATGGAGCTATGACCATTGCTATTGAAATGAAATGTCCTTTAATGGGTTTTCTAACTTGAATATATTGACAAAATAACTCATCATATTTCAATAACTGTGATGTTATCAGTCCATTTCTTTAAAAAAATACATGAGTTTGATTATTTCTTTGTGGAACACATTGTTGCTTTTGTTCCTTTGAAAGATGATTTATAGGCTACCTTCTTTCCAGGGGGTTGCTAATATCAGAAGCCACAACCACTATAACCATCAATATTTCTTCTTGCTACCTAGAAGATTATTAGAGGTGTCATGTTAGATTTTATAAGGTGCTGAGATCTGTCAGTTTGCAGATCAGGTGCTGGAACTGAAATCTGCATCAGGAAGGCTTAGCACTTGAAGCCACAGAACTAAGATGGCTGTTAAGAATATTTTGCCAGGATTTAATGGTGGCGGAAGAGTGATGACTAGCTACCTAGAGGGAATAAATTTAAACTTATCCAGTCACAGGGCAAATACATTTTATCTCTTCCATCTTTGGAGAAAATATCCCCCCTCTTACAACTACTTGAATATTAATAACCATTAGAAGTATCCCATTTTATGAGACCTACTACATTTACTCTCTGAATTAATTAAGGATGTATATTGAATAAGACTTGTATGCAAAAATACGTAAAAAAAATAAAAAAGAAACCATGAAGACTGTGCTGTGTTTTTTGTGCCCTGTGTGGCAAACTACGATATTTGTTCCTGGTTGTGTCATTATTATGTCCCAGTAAATCACATTTTACTCACAGAGCCTCTGTTCTCTTTGAAAGCAGGGTAAGGGGTAAGCCTTGAAGTCAGGTCAGCACTGCATGGCCTGTGCTGATCTGCAGGAAAAAGACACAACAGCAAAGTAGGTTTTCATCTCCCAGCTTCCCTCTTAGGCACTTAGACAATTATTGTATGTGCAATCCTTTGTTCCCATCATTTTCTTGATACCATGCTAATATTTCCAGAAATGAACTAATTAAAATTAAGGGAAGATTTCAATGGGAGAAATAGATTAAGAACTAACAAGAAAAGGCAAAAAACCCCTTTCCAATTGTGTTTTTAGGGTAGAATATCAACTGATTATCCTGTGCCTAGAGGTACCATGTCTTCCCCATTTAAAGTCATGTATGCAGATAATCTTAAATATTTCACGGGCTCAATGGCAAAAGGGCAGAGATTCTGAGAGTGTTTTAACAGAAATATGTCTCTGAAATGAAGATTTTTCATGAATGCACTGACAGACGTCAGCATCACAATTTTTCGAAATGAGACAGCGGAGGATTGTCCACAAATATTTGACATATTTGCTCAATAACATAAAAAACTCTTATAGGCTACACTACAGGTCACTAATTTTTTGAAACATTTTTTCCTATAGGTTGATAAATAATGTGTTTCCTGAATGAAAATCAGCAGTACTTGGCAGAAGCATTTTTAGAATAAAAAGGCTGTAGATTTACTTTTAAATTTGAGGAATTTTAATATTGAATATTTAATACTGATTATTTCTTTCTTCATCTAAAATGTTATATAGCAATTTTATCCCTACTCACAAAAGCTAGAATGCAAAATGATCAGTCTGCTTGTTAGTGTGGAACAATTTTTAAAAATGCATTTATCTTTCTAGGTTTAAATTAGTTCATGAGCTAGCTCAAAAAAGCTACAGAGACACATCAGAAGGAAGACAGCAACAGTGTAAAAGAACCAACAAAAATATTTCTTCAAAAGAATTTAACATTGATTTTGGATCATAGAGAAACATCTGTCCTACAACTATCAAATTTTAGATAGATACACATCTAGGTATCAAGGGAAAACTTGGATGAATTTTTTTCCATTCTGCTTTGCTCATTATTTTTTTCTAATATCTTCTTTTATACTCGTTGCACTTCATGGATGTTAACAAAAATATCTTGAAAAAAGGTATTGCAGGGCATTAAAGTAACAACTGAATTCTTCTGGAAATACCTATATATTCAGCTCTTCCTTATTGTAGTAACTGAGCTCTCCACTCTTGAAACAGAAGGGCCTGGAAATAACCGGTACAAGGTGACACTGAAAATGTATTTATATTTAAGTTGGTATAGGAGGGATGAATACTCAGTTCTGGACAATAGTAGGGTTCAGACTTTGATAGTCAAAGGAGGGGACAGTACTGCAGAGAGGCAAAAATGTGTGGTTGGGTTTTTCTCACGCTGTCTTGTCTATTCCAGTATAGCCATACATGTATGTGTCTCCTCATAAAGGAGTGCTTCACTATTCCTGGGCCAGCATTAAGTAAGGAAAGGAAAAAAATATCTAGCAACACTTTTATTCAACACAAATGAAGCCTTTTCCTCACAAAACATAAGATACGGAGAAAATAGGTCTGAGAGAATGGATTCTTAGCTGTAGGAATTCCCTTTTTTGTCCCCTCTGATCACAGGGTGGGAATTCTACATGGACACAGATAATAGACAAAAGGCGCTCTTCTCCTCAGGACTAAATCCTGTTTATTATCAGGAGCCACTTCAGATTCAGGAAACATCTCAGGGGGTAACGGAGGCCAAGGCGTTTGAAAATGTCCTCCCGGGGGGTTTTGAGCCCAGGGAAAGAAGGAGTGGGGCAGAACCGAGGGGCTACATCCAATGGGACACAGGTGAGGAGAAGGGGAGGTGGGAACAGGTCAGGGAGAGCCCATCACACCTGAGGCTTAGTGGGGGAGAGCAAAGGTGTGTGGAATAGACCAATGTGACATAGTGCAATACAAAAACTACTCAGTGCAAATTCCCAATCACCCAGTGAAAAACAATAACTAAATAAGCCATTTAGTGCATCACAACACCCAGCCACTTGCATAAGGGTTTTTTGTTCACTTCAGTAATTGTGCCAGTGCAAGGGGTTGTAAATTGAAAAGGTCTGTATATGTCTGTGATTAAAAATGTTTCCAGGGTAGACTGTGAGGTGGGACTGCACAAACATCATCTCTTGTTTAAGACTGTGCAAAAAATGGTGAGATAGCTTTTAATTTGATTATAGTGTGTCTTGCCATTTAGACCAAAATCAGCAAAGGAACGAGGCACATGAATAATTCTGTGGGAGCCAATAAACCTACACTTGTAATTAGGCATAAGTTCAAGAATTTTTATGGATAAAGGTGCATAAAATTACAGCTTGATTAAATTATTTACCACCCTCAGTGACAGAACTTCAAAACTTTTCTTGGGCTTGTCCATAAAGGATGAGAAAATATTAGTTTCTGATACATATTCATGCTGAAGCCTTTTAGGTGATAATCTCATTCCATGAAGCAGTTAAATATTGTTGTGCATGTAAAAAAAAATAAATTGTAATCCTGTGAGTGGCTGCCCTGTGAAAATGCCACATTAAAGGAAATCTGCTTCTAATTCTTTTGCTTAATACTTTGATCAATATATGTGTAGGGAAACATGTAGTAACTGGCCTACAAAAAGAGACAAATACATACTGCTCAGCTTATATCTCATCTCTTTCAGGTATTTAATTTAAGAATCTGTTTATGAATTTGTAAATAAAACATATAATCCTATCTTTTAGAAGCTTATGTGGAAATTCTCATTCAGCAGTGCTTCACAAATCTCATGAATTTTACTGCTGAGATTCAACAATGCTTCTTACCTGGAGTTTGCACTGGGAAGAATTATCCCTTTTTAAAATTTTTCTTTTTTCCCTCCAGACATCTCACTTTTATATTGAGGGCAATAGCAAATAAATATTTTCTTACCATCTTGGGATATTGATTCCTTGTAGTGTTAAAAGAACACTGGAAAATAATAAATGAGTAATACACTATTTTCTGCAGCATTTGAAAAGTCCTTATGAATGTTTTGTTACCCATGCATGTGCTGCCAGAGCTTACACAAGACAAGTCATGACGTCTCATGAATTCCTCACTTAAGTTGTTTTAGCAGTCAGAGCTATTAAAATCCATAATGCTCCACCTCCTTTTTTTTTTTTTTTTTTTTTTTTTTTTTTGCCAAAAAGCCAATATATTTTTGTAATTGCAAACAGGAAGTGGATAACATTATTAAATGAAGTCAGGAACTTTTTGCAGAGGAATAAAAAACCTTTGAGATGTTCATCATCTTAAATAGGGATATTTATAATTGCACCTATTTTGCAAAGTACAATTTTGCTGTTTTTTCTCCACAGTGGTGGTGACATTATCTTGTTGTGGTGAGCTTTGCTTATGGGTTACATACTAATTTAGCAGTAGGAAGGAGCTGGGATTGAAATGCCCATGTTTTAAATCACTGGTAGATGTAAAATGGCTCATTCCTGAGGCTAAACCTCCTAACTGTTCAAAAATCCAGATTGACTGTTTGCCTCACAACTCATGCCTAACAGCAAAGTGCCCTTTGGTGGTGGTATCTTATAACAGTTCTATTTATTGTCAGCAAATTATATATAAATATAGTAGGAATTGGACAAATATTTAAACCACTACAGCTATAGCCTATTTAAACCTTAACTCAAAATCCCGTTATTATTGTATGAGAATGGACAAGTGATACAGAAAAGTGACACAGCGAGAGGAAGAACTTATGCTGTTCATAAAGTTCAGATGAGGAACTTCACCAGGGATGAAAACTGGGATCCTTTAACCCAGCTTAGGTAAAGCATCTAGGATGTAATGGACATAGATTACTACATCTCATAAATATGGCACATAAATGTGACTAGTTATGACTATGAATAACACTCATTTAGTTTTGCATATTGTCCCCCAGTGTCTAATTAATTCCTTCTTCTATTTATCTTCATTACAATTGCTATTGTCCACTCTGCTCTTAGAAAATCAGTTGGAAATGTGAACGAATATAAACCCAAGATTTTTAGGGTCATATTTCGAACAGTAAATTTCCATCTTCACCTCTACTGGCTAGACAATATCTGAACCGTTCTGAAAGCCTCCAGACCTCTTCTCAGCAAAGAAGGTAGCTAGCAGTGTGATTAAAATGATTGGGATAGTATCAAGTTGATTTGAATTTTCATCTTCCCCTTGAATCTACACCAAACATTGACACCACATACGCATATTTACATAAAAAAGCATACATTTTTTTTCTTTCTACATGGTTTGCCTCAAACACAGACTTATTGTAAATTTCAGTGTCTATAAATAACTAACACATTTGCAGTAGCTAGAAGAAACTATTGTATGTCAACAGGCTAAAACAAAGTACATCAATCCAGGGTTGTAGCATATTTTATTATGATATTGTGGATCTTTAGATACGACAGGTTACAAAATGGATAGTGACACTCATGTAATCACAAGAACTATTTTCAAAAGTATATTATAACTGGTATCCTTAGACATAACAAAACATAGATTTCCAGAACTGAACTATATGCAAGATATATTGCTATGGGACATGAGTAAAAGGCAGTATATTTCTGTCCCAAAGACCTATAAAAAGCTTCACTTGTCATACAGCCTGAATCAATATTTTATACCTTGAAATAAATGCATACTGTAGCTTATAAATATAAGAAAACAGAAGAATAAATTCACTGATATGTGCTGAAGCCTTTAGCGTTATTCTGTCCTGCTAGTGCATCCTGCACAGACACGTGTATGTGCATAAACACACACAGGTTTTCACATATACAGCTATTAAAAGCATGAGAATTCATTTCAGGAGAATGCAGTCATGCCAAATAGAAAGAAATATTACTATACTTCATAAGAAAGTTGATTTTTTAGTAATAATTGTTAATTTGGAGACTCTTAAAAGGGCATGAATGTTGTAATGAATGATAAAAGAGGTCATAACTTTTCACTGAATGTTGTAATGAATGATGACTGAGAACATAGCTATTTCACTTACGTGCTACAACATTTTTTGAGAGAAGACAAGTAAGTTTTATTGAGTGCAGTTACGGTGGCTAAAATTATGTTTTATGGTGGACCAAGAAGTTAGAATATTATTTTATGCACAACAACTGTTTACCCAGTGAGAAGGCATCCTTGCTTTTGCCATTGAAAAGTTACTGCTTTTTGCGTAACACTTTCTGCAAATATTTAGCAAGTTTATGGAACAATCCAAGTGCACTTAATTATCAGTGTCTTCATTGCTGGCACCAAGAGCAGAGTTAGTGCAGGGGTTTTGCTCTCCTACTCTGCCCTTGCTGCTTTTCATAGTATAACCTACTACATACTGCCCACCCAACCAATTGTATTGTATTAAGTCTTCCTCCTGGGCAGTGGCTGATTCTCTCATCACCAGAAACTATCCCTATTTTCATCATCTCACCTCCCCTTCTCTTCCAGGTACTGACACAGTCACTCTTGTATTCTCATTACAGCAGAGGCAGTTCTTGTTTGAATCGATGTGGGAACAAACACTGAGTTAGACTGTTTCAGAGATTAAGTCTTACCATTTTTTACGAAGAATTACACACTACAGAACTCAACAGTCTGTAATACAGGATATCAGTTCTTGTTTTAAAAACAACACAAGTGTAAATACATTTTAAATAATGACAGATGTCAAGAGGAAACCTAAAAAGATATTCAGCTTCTAATTGTGTCACACCTATTCATAATTTCCAAGTGACTTTTTCTTTTAAATAGAAGAAACTGACAAGAATTTCTCTTGCCTGTGTGTCACTAACTTCACTATTAGACAAAATGATCTCTATGCCAAAACAAGATCCCAGTGCATCTGAACTGACAGTGGACTTCTGGAGTGCAAATACCACATTAAATATTAATGAGAAGATAAGAATTAGGCTTTTGGAGTTTCTTTAACCCTTCAGATATTTCCATTTGTACATACACTGCACACTTGTTCAGCAGCATCTAGACAGATTTCCCAATGCAGTTTAGCTGTTGCTTCCTTTGAATATGTTTATAATTTAAGAGAATTTGTATGCTTAATTTAAGTGCAGCACATCTCTCTTTTTAAATCATAGGAGAATAAGGAACGAACCATGAATTGTTCTCCTTTTCTTCATTTTTGCAAATTATTTTCCCTTTATGATAAACAGCCGGTGCAACTGAACAAGGATGTAACTGTGACTTTAGAAGAAATTGTGCAACATTTAGCTCTCTTAGATTCCACTTCCATTAGAGTCAGTGAGAATTTATGTACATTTCTGCAGTGCTGAAAAAGTACTACAGTGACCATATAATTGTTCAAGAGTGAGAAAAAAATGAGGGTGTTTCTTATAGTACTATTGCATGCAGCTCTAACAAATATTAAAACCCCAAGCCCTGGTAAAATCACAAGCTTGTTTGTCAAGGAAGTGTATAGGAAAGATTTTCTGCTTATACAGTTCTGAAAAACAGGATTTATTTACACAATGCATGGGAACTATATCCTCTAAAACTGCATCATAACTACAAATATGCACACGTCTCTTCAGAATTTTGTCAGAGGTCAAAATGACATTAAAAGGAGTGAAAGAATGCTAAACTTGCAAAGTCAAATATTTGAAATTTAGTTAATGCCAGAATTCAGATTGCCCAGGTAATCTTGTTTCTGAAAATTTGTGATGATAGATTTAATCACAGCGTTATCTCCTGTGATTACTGAGACTTTGTTTCCAGAGGTGCAAAAACCCTCTGCCTTCTGCTGCAGTCAATGATCAGAGCCTGGACTAGGTTGCCACACACATTCATGGACATTCCCTCACAGCTATTAGCTGTTCAATATAGTCCTCATGCCATCTTCATCCCCCATCTTAGTATTTTGTTGTTTGTATGTTTTTGCTTTTTTATTGTACAGTCAATGTGGGTTTTTTTTTGGTGTGCAAAAAGTATCCATCTCCTCATTTCTGAACAGAGCAATATGCAGGCTTTTGTTTTTAGAATCACTTCAGCTGTGGACCCCTGACTGAGTCACTTCTTTCTCCTTGCCACCCAATATTTTCCTGGGATATTGTCTATCTGCCTTTACACTTTCCCGATTCTTTCAACCTTCCTTCTCCTCTCAGCTAAGCACCTTCTTGTGAAGGTAACTTCGGGAGTCCAGCATGCTGAGAGCCTTAGGTGGCTTGGAGAGGCAGAAGAGAGCCTTTGTACCACATCCCTCCTACTTACATCCAGGAATCACGTAGTGAACCAAACCTTCTCTGCATGCATAAGGAACAAACATTTTGTGAGGAAGCACTTGAAGGAATGTCCAAGTTGGTCAAGTTTACCTGTCTAATCTTCCCCAAAATTTTTGCCTCACTGAATTAATAAAATGGATGCTACCAGTGGATAGGTAATTAGTCAGTATTTTTTTTTTTTTTTAGTTTTTCTTATACCATTATTTGTCTTAGCTCTTGTTTATTCTCAGGGATAGAAACACTGTGCTAACTACTACAAAGTTATTAATTTGTTAATGTTTTCTTGAGCATTTCTTTGAGTAGCTTCTGAGTGAATCTGAATGAACATAATGAATGCATTATTCTAATATACACTAAAATGATACTCATTAAATGTGCCGCACAAAAATTAAATATCCTTTATAATTTCTAGGTAACTGTAGTCAGACTCTTTGTAGAGTAGTTGGTGCACATTTTCATCAGAATAAAATATTAATCTCTAATAGAGCATACTGTTGCAGATAAAACATTCAAATCCTAGAATTTAGCTGTCAACTTGCCAGACTTGTACTGAACTGATACCACATATAACTTTTATTATTTTCATTATTTAAATTTTTTTTTTAAGTTCTCTTAATTTAAAAAAATATACGTGGGCATTCATCAGCCTAAATTCACATACCTGATATCTACCTAACTTCAAGTCACCCTTCTTGCAAAGGGTCGTGCATACATTTTGACATTACATGATCAAACCCATAAATACTTTCAATCTGTTTTCTTAGCAACAGCCAAGTCTTTATAAAGACCAATTAAAAGAAATTGAAGGAATCAAAATTTAAACTTATCTTCAATGTTTGCCACAATGAAAAATGGACAAGGATCTTGGGCTTTCTTGCAGGATCTAGAGAAATTTGTGCTCTGTCTAGAGGACTAAATTAATCTTATACTTCACTTGTTTAACAAAGTACATGCCATTAGCAATTTTATATGGGTATTACTTAATCTTTTTATGATTCTGTGAGCAAATAGCTTGCTAAGTAAGAGGGAAAGAACACAGAATCAGGTATTAGGTAGATCTTGTCAAATATTGACTTTTTAATTATGAAAACTAAATCTTTACATTCTCTCAGGAGAGCAAACAGGGAGGCTAAATCCCAGTTTAAAGAACAGTATGGGATGAACTAATTTAGTTCTAACTCATTTTTCTCTGGAGTATCCATGCAGATCTGACTCCAAAATTGCTCAGCCTCTGCTGAGGGTAAAAGCAGCCACTTTTCACGTGACATTTGAGAGGACAAGCACAAACTGTGGTCTGGAGACCACAAGTGCTCCAAAGACTATAGATTAGGAGACATCTCTGTCAGTACCTTCAAAAGGAGAACATCTACTACCTTTAGGCTGTCTTCTGCTTCGCATCTGTGGGGTATTCTCCATGCCTTCCCACTCTGACACCAGGGGATTATCTGTTGGGCTGTGAATAAAGGCAGTTGAATTATTTTGGGGTGAAATAGATGTAGTAATTGCAGTGCTTCCAAATGAATAAAACAGTGAGGACCTGGCAAATTTATTCAGAATCTGTATGATTTCTATGTTTATACAGAGCAATTAAAGATCTATGAACTTTCCACTCTGTTCCTGTCATGTCTTCTTATCTTCAAATCTCATAATTTAGCACATGATTCTTATTGCACAGACCACATTCTGCAAGAAAAAGGTCTTCATGCACAAACATAATTTTTTATTCAAGTCAGTTGCTTGTGATAATCCATGGACAATATTCATCAGATGGTGGTTTCATCCATTATCTATTTCTGTCTATGGCAGGCACTGAAACACATGAAAAGTATGCAAAATTTGTTTTGAATGATTGACTCTAAAAGGGAGAGTGTGTGTGGGATTGCTAAGAACAGACATCTTTTTAGTCATGGCTTTCACTGAAATGTATCTGTTCAAATTCCCTAGGCCTGATCTGTTCCTAGTTGTTAGTGATTTTTTTTTTCCTATTGATTTGAATTTAACAGAGATAATTTCATTAAGACATTTAGATTTTTTATTGAACTATTTAAATATTCTTGATGTGAGAACATGCCAAAAATAAAACGCACAAAAAAAGAGACAAAACTCCAACAAACTGTGAGAAATTAAAAATCCTAAAAAAGAAGCTGTAAATTTTTCTTTTAAAGAATAACTGATCTCTTGTTATTGTTGTACTTCATATTCCTTTAAAACATATGCAACATCATCTGCTGGCTTTACAAAAAAAGTCCTTCTATACCTTGCCTTTTCTTGGCTAGCATTGACCAGCCTCTTCCACAGATCATTCCTCAAACTCTGAGGAACGTAAACAGAGCTAATAAAATCCATACCCTGTATAATTTAAAATGGCTTTAAGGTCTGTTCTTTTATCAGAGCTACATCATTCTCTTTGGTCTATTTTGTAGTTCTTTATTTCCCCCGCCATGACAGATATTTCTATCACCAGCAGTCTCCAGTGTGTAAGTGTCACCATTGACAGAAATGTCTCCTACCAGGACATCTAGTTCTTTGAAGTAGCTGGCATCTCACTAGCTGCATGTTGGCCACCATTTTGGAGCTGCTGATATGTACTTGCAAACTAAGCAGTGCGATGACAGGCTACAAGTTTTCTGGGCATGGCAACATGAGTACTAAGACTGAAATTAAGCCACATAGGGGTTAATATTGGACTGCATTCATGTAACCACAACATCATGTACTTCACTGTATGAAGGATTTTTAAACAGTAAAGCACTGCCCACATCTCTTTGATTCATGTTAGCTCTAAATTCTGTAGCAAATTCAAATGAATCAAGCTTTCTAAGATTTCCATTAACAGAAAAGTGACAATGAGTGAAATAATTAAGCAATCAAAACTAGTAAGGATACAAAAGAGGAGTTGCTAGGGGTGAAGATTCAGAAATGTCATAGCAGAGTGGGGAAAAAGTTGATCTTTTTTTATTTAAAACGGTAAAATGGTAAAAATGTTTGGGATTTGAGACTGAAATTACTTCAGTTCCAGCATAAAGCTATACTATCTATACAGCCATCTTTCAGTGACTGCTTAGGAAAATGTAGAACAAACCTAACATTTTGGGACATTATTTTCTCACCTTGCCTACAATCTCATGTCTTGCCTGTATCATATGGTTAGAAACACCATTCTATTACTGGTGTCTCAATACATTAGAGTCACGGTAAAAACATACACATTTGTTTATATTAAGGAACACAATAGTAGTTGGAATCACCAGTCCCAGTTCCCTCTTGTCATAAGTAAACAAACCATATAATCACTTTCATCAATTGATCAAGCTAAAGCAGGCACTAATTAAATTTTCATTTCTTATTAAATTCAGCATCAGTGGAGAAGAATGTAGTTGAATACTTCAGATAAAATTGTTAATCTTGACTTTTAAATAGTCATCATTAAATGACAGAGTTAGCCTATTCACAGAAGGTAACTTAGGTTCTCTCCACGCAGCTGTTGGTAGTGAAGGTGATTTCTTCTTTTTACTTTCTATTTGGGTTTGAAAGGATCTCCTTTTAGTCATAAATCCTAGAAACACAGATATTTAAAATGAAATTTAATTCTTTATCATCAGGTAAGTGATTTAAATAACCAGTGCTTGCTACACATGCTTCATTTACAATCCTTCAGTAAAACAACTTGTGCCTGTAGAATTTTAGTCATGAGGCAAAACAGCTGTTTAGAAATTTACACATGGAAAATGAAAGTAAGAAAGGAATAATTCCTTTCCAAGCCATTTTCCTCAGTGATTAGAAACAATTGCTTCATCACTTGTTCTTTCTAGTGACAGACTAATCTTGTCTTTATTGGCACTTTTTTTCCTTGATGCATATAAGAGATTTTCTGCCCCTATTCTTTTTACATTTGAACTAGAATTATTAGTTATTTAAATTGTTGATGTTTAATGGTAAATATATTTTTTAAAAAGGGATAAATTTAGGTCACTGGTAAGTAATCTGAATAAATAACCTCTAGTTATAGATTAAATGACTTAGAGAGACACTGTGAAGTCCATTGCTGTGTAAAGGGATACATTAATACATTGTAGCTCTAGGGACACCTTCACATTGCAGTTGGAAGGGCCTACATCATAATATAGAGATTACCAAGTTTTGAAGCTACCTTGAGGTAATACCTGAGGTCTAATTGCAGCAATACTGTGCAGGTTAATCTACCTTACTTTCCCTTGGCTGTAGTACACACTTGCTAGGAGAAAATTTTGGCTTCCTATTTTTCTAGCAATGTGGAGAAGTGAATTAAATAATCAGATGTATTTCATACTTGTCTTGATTAAGAAAAAAATTTGTAGGCCTACTGAAAATTAATTTGTTTCACCCTATGAACACTCCAGGATATTGCTGAATTATTCCTCAACACTTCTAAATCTCATGACTTAGTTGACAAGGTTACACACATCACATTAACTAGCCTGTGAGATAACTGCTTCAAGGATTAACAAATAATACAAGTCAGTTTTCTATAGGATGTCCATCATTAAAATCCAGAATTCTAGAATAAAATACTGCATTGAAATGCAATATTGTTACAGTTCTGGCCCCATATTATAGAATTGCAAGTAAGTGTCGTCTCCCTATGGATTCTACAAGTGACAAAATCCTATTAAAAATTAAATGAATTATTGTTGTAAAGGCTTTAGTAGCATAAATGAAATTGTTATATCATTAGCTTTTTATCAGCTCTTTTCTAAAATTTAATAAAACTTGTCTTATTTGTCTATACATGACTTTTCTAATATGTAACTAATTTAATTTCATATCCTGTTTGACTGTAGCTGCTCTAAAACCAGTAGAGAATGTCCCTATGGTTATTTGAAAAAAGTTCAGTCAACAAGAGCTCAGCATATTTTTACAGGGCTGTCAGATAAATCTCTCTATGGAAGTTGCCATGCTCAAGAAATTAAATACAGCACAGCTTGGTAGCATACACGACATGGAGTCTTCCCAAGGATTAAGCCCATATTTTGTTAAAATGTAAAGTTAGTTTTACAAAATATGCAAAAAGTGATTATTTGGAAAACATAGTACAGGATCAAGAAGAATCAAACTATATTGGTCTACAAGTAGTTTTGGTTTCTTTAAAGTAAGTGTCTCATGTTACTCATACTTGAACAGAGGATCATAAGAAAGATTAAAATAAATCAGTATTTTGTGAGCATTGTTGCATTTATTTTAATGCCTTTAAATGTGCATTTTAATATGGAACTCATACACTGCTGTTTTAGGTTATGTTTTTAAATACACACCCAAATGTACACCTTAACATTGTACTCACACACTGTATATAGAGGAGAAAACAGTGCAATTGCAAGATCAGACAACTCTGTATGCAAGTAGATCACAGACAATTCCAATATTTACACCCTCATGCAAAGCCTTATGTATATTGCAGATATGCCCTTGTGACACAAGGAATTTTTTTTGCTGTTTGTACAAGCGAACGTTTAGATGCTGTAGTGTACACCATACCTGCTGCTGTACAGATCACTTACAGGCAATGTATACCGTGTAAAAATGCACATAATTTGCAGTGTAACAACTATGCCTTTGAAGAATGGGGTTTTTGAAATTTAAATTACCTGTAGCAGTACTATTACTTTGGAGAATGATGCTTCAACAATACAGAACTGGACTAAAAGAGACCAGATTGCTGACTAATTACCTTGTCTACAGTATTCATGGGCCTACTGACCACAGAGTTGAAAAAATGCTAATTTTTAAATTGAAATTGTATTGAAGTTGCTAAAAATGCAACTAAACTAATAGTTTTTGGTAATATGATAATTTCAGCCAGGTTACAGCAGTATTTGTGTATTCTTTTCTGAGTTTGTATAGTCTAACACTTGAAATCTCCCCATTTCTGTGAGTCCCTTGTTAGTCCACAAGCACTAGGAAACTTGCATGGGTTATGGTTTGTTGTCCAATCTGGAGAAACTTTGCTGAGAAGAGTCCTGGCCCCAGGCATCCTGGTACAGGGATGGTTACTGTAAATCTACAGGTCTCACTGGTGTTACAGGAGAAGAATAAGTCTGGTTTGTGTTTTTCCACCCCACAGAATAAAATAAAAATAGTGGTAAACTTAACACCTTTAAAAACATAATTACAAGGGACACTGCTAGATCTCTGTCAAATTGACATTTACTTTTTGAGAAATGAAAGCTCAGTTGGTAGCAAGCAGGGGAAGTTTTTCCTGTGTTTATCCAGCACTTTTTGCTTTTTCCTAGGAAATACGCATCTTTTCCTCCAGATTACAAATGGAATAATGACATTTTTATGTACTAGATTCCGTATCAAAAGAATACTGTAACACCTACTCCAGTGTACAATTATTTGTACTGCGGATAAAAAGAGTGAAAAGGATTATTTATATAGATGTATATATAGCTATACATATATAGAGAGGAACATATAAATAAGTATGTAAAATGTATATACACTTATTCATATTTTCATGAAAGCAAAAGTCACTGAAAAAAAGACTGCACAATAATAGGGGCCAGATTCTAAGCTGTTAAGAAATACACAAGCTTGCAGATTAGATGAGAGCTCTTGAAGTTACTAATGCAGAATCTAATTCAGAAATTCACTTCTGTACATTCATATAGGGAGGAGGGGATGGGAGAGGCTGCATCATTTTGTTATAGAGACTTTCTATTTTGTCATCTCTGCCTGCAGCCCATGAGTAATTTCAACTCTGCTCCTGTAACACAGACCAAATACTACTGCCAGCATTTATTCTTTCCCTCTCAAAAATTTCACAGGTTCAGAGTCACAAGAGTAGCTATAAATTCTGGCAAAACTATAGTGCTGTTGATGCCTTGGAGCGGCTTCCTGAAACAGAGGCTAGACAAGATTAAGAAAATAAAACCAGCTATTTATTAAAGACCTTGATTAGGTACACCTCTGGCAGTCAGAAGCCTCTGAGAGGGGCTACACCCAAGGTGGGTTATCATCACAAGTTTCTCAGACAATTATAAATTTGGTCTATTTTCATATCAGGGGTTAATCCTCCAATTACAGCTTCAGGTAAAGAAGTCATATATCCCCAGTTTGCACCCCCCTCCGCCCCCAACCCCCCATCACTTTTTGTTTACACTTTTCAGTGCCTGAAACAGTAGGGTGTCCTTGAGTTACAGGCCCAGAGAGGAATTATTTTGTCTAAATAAAATGGGAAGACAGTAACTAACAGGCTTAGAGCTTTAGAGTTGCACAGTAAAGAAATACATGATCTAAAAAATATAAAAGCTAAAATCCTAAGACATCACCGTTACTTTTTCCTTCCAAGTCTGTTTGCAACTATTCAGCCAAGAAGTCTACAGATTTAAAGGATGTAAATAAATATGTAAAATACATTTTCTCAACCAGTTTCTCAATAATAAATGAGTGAGTCAGCAATGAATGAGAAAACCAGAGAAAAACATGGTGTTATTTTAGTGGATGGAAGTTAAACAAAAGCTGTTTTGATAATCTTTTACGTACGACTTTTTTCATCCCAGTTACCTCTGAACCATAAAGAAGTCAAACAACCACACCAATCTTCAAGGCTTACTGCTTTCATGTCTTGATTCTAAGTTAGTTTTAGCTACCAAGGGTAAGGCTTGGTGTGATGACTTAAAAATTTCTGAGGACCTCCTAATAATCCACACACCTTCTAGAAGCTCAACAAAGAAGAAAGCAGGGTATGGCTCAGAAGTATTGTTCCTTTTCTGACATTTCTCTCTTGATAGAGGGTTACATTGCCCACAAAAGTATTTGAATTAATTAGAGCTTTTATGCTGAAGCTCCCCACATCCAAAGTCCCCTTACTGAACTTAACCTCCTTTATTACACAGGTGCTATTCTGAGTAGTTGTACATGCTAAGAAAGTTTTCCACTGAGTATTTAAATACCTGAGTTGAGGAACTGAACTGCAGCATAAAGAAAGATCGCAGCTTCACCTGAGAAATGCAGTTTGACAATATACAATATTCCTCTAGGTAGACGTTTGCTAGGATCCAAAATCCTAGCCTCTAGTACTCATGGATAGTTGTAGGAGACAATATCTTAGAAGGCTAAAAGAGTAAACATTTTTCAAGTAAGCATGTGGGGAATTAGAAAAGTGATTCTTGCCTGCTTGTGTCCAACTCTAGCCAACAGTTTCTGTAAAAAGTCAGAAGACTAAAATTTTGTAAAGTATATTTTTATGGCAGAATAAACACATTTTATGGATTGGAATTTCCCGGTGGGATAAGAACCCTGTGCTATTCTTCCTTTACATGGTCAGAATGTTTCCTGTTTTTACAGATCATCCAAAGATTTTCTGTGTCACACTTAACATGTTTTCCAAGTCAAGTTGGCAAAAGGGTATCTTAAGCAAAGTGTAAAGCACAGTAGGATGTACTATATAGTGCCATCTGATGAAAAGTGAAGGGCTCACACATAAGAATAGAACTACGTGCATTTTGCATTAATGCAGAAAAGACTCCAAAGCTGGATATGTCCCATTCATCTCCATTTAGATCCACTATCTCAATTTATATGATGAACGTGAACAGTCAGTTCTGGAGTTGATGGCATTGTGAATGATAGTGTGAATGATTCCCAAAGAAGACACTTGAACACATATGGAACATATTTGTATCACCAAGACTCACACAAACAGTTTAAGAGATTTTGCTCCCATTCTAGAGAGCAGTCCTCATTTTGGACTGTAGAGGTTTTAGTTTGCCAGTTTAGTTTTCTGGTCAACACACCAATTATGTAGTGGGTCTAGTGCTGGCTAAGTGCCAGTGCACCTACTGTAATATATTTACTCATTATTCTGCTGTGAGATATGAATTAGGAGAAGGAGGGTAAAATAGGCACAAACTTTAAAGGACACAAAGAAAACATTATTAACAGCAAAAAACGGTAAGAAAAAAAAATCAGAATAAACCTTCAGAACACTTCTCTTCCCCCCAGTGACTATGTACAGAGACAAAACCTGGGACTTTCAGTCTGTTTACCCCTTCCAGAATAGTCTTTCTTCAGTCTACTTAGGGAGAGGAGTCTTTCTTGCTATGCTGTGGAGACTTCTCCACAAGAAACAGTTTTGTCATGGCATTAATGTCACAGTGAATAAGTAACCTAGAAAAGGAAAATCTGTTTGCAGTGTGAAAAGGCCCTCACATGCTTTGCAGCTTTCCCACAGCTGCTTTTATGGGCCATGTCAACTTACAGAGGTGCTATTTTAAGGATGAGCTGTTTTAACATAAAACAAAAAGTTCTCTTCATCCATCTGTGGGAACAGAAGATTTTTATTACTATCTCTGGGGCAAGATTCTCATCTCTCTCTGTTCAAGTTTTTCATTGGATTAAAGCAACACCTACTTGCTTCAATACTGGTGCCTTGGCTCACAGTTGGGTTAGAATGCTACATCCCCCCAGTGTATTTTCATGAGTTACAGAGAAAAAAAAATGGGATGTATCAATTATATCTTCTCCATAAACTTACCAAAAGAATTTCAGCCCAAGACTAAGGCATCTTCTTAAACCCTTCCTATGTAGAATTTTGACTCCTTCTTTACTGATCTCAGAGTCCCATGTTACTGTCTTTACAAGTCTTTGCCCCTTCCTTTTCCTGATTTGGGAGAGAATTGATGTTCATACGTTCATTTGTTCTCAAGTTTTATTAATTGAAACAGGTTTTATAGAGTTTTGTATTGTTGAAACGTTGATCTTGTCTAAGCTCCACAATCGAGGAATTACTGTGTTTTTTGCTACCGACCATGTGGTCCCCGCTGGCACTGTGCAAGCCACGTTTTTCTTTCGTGTGGGACACTGGGAAAAAAGAAAGAAAAACTGCTGCTGCTGCTTTTGTCCTTCAGTCCACAGCATAGCTAGCTAAAAGTGGCTAAGTGAACAATATCTATTGAGTCATACTGAGATAGCCAAGGCTACATGGTGCAGCCCTGGCTGTTCTGATCTGGCCAAGCAGCCTTGGCCATATGGCTGCTCCTTGTCCAGAATGGTGGCGGCTGCACAGCCGCTCTTGGCCCTGGCCCCTCTCAGCTTTGGGCCCACTCCTGGCCCTGGCTCCTCTCAGCTTTGGGGCGCTCCCAGTGCTGACCACGGGGCCATTCCTGGTGCTGGTCCCCATGCTCCGCCAGGAAGGGGGCTCAGCCCTGCTGAGAAGGAGCCCCAGACACCTGCCAGGACAGGGCTCAGCAGCCTCCCCAGTGAGGGGCTCGGCTGCCTGCTTACCACCCCTCCGAGGGCAAAAAATCTCAGCCCGATTGCACGGAGGCTGCCCCGGCCATGAGCCAACTGAGCTGCAGAGGCCTGGCCCAACCCGGCCACACAGCCCAGGCCCAGTTGCTGGGGCCTGGCCTGGTCTAGTCAAAAAGCTGGAAGAGACCTTTCTCTGGGCTTTCTTCGGTTTTAAATGAGCTTTTCTACAGGGGCATGTTCAAATTTTTAAAGCGATTTAACTGGGTGTCAATCTTTAAACTTAGCCAACTGATTTGCTCTTCAAAACTAGCTAGTTGATTGGCTCCTGCAGGTCCCCACAGGGAACCAGCCCTCCCCTCCCTGCGACTGAAAACCAGGCTTTTGTTAAACCATGATACAGTGCCAGATATGATGTAAAAAGAACAAAGGTAGATGTTATTTCCTGGTAAATATTTTGACTTCACAAAAGCCATTGTGTAACCGTTGCATCAAATCTGTTTCTACTTTTCTACTTCAAGCTAAGTCTCAAGACCCTTGAGATAGAGACTATGTGGGCTGTTTTTGTCTTTTATTTTTGCTTTGTTTTTGTAAAATCACTGAAAGATTAATGCTGTCTGATTTGCTGTATTACTCAACTGACTAAAAGGAAGAGCAGTCAACATGTTATCCTAATAACTCTGGAACTGTTCATAAAACAGAAAACCTGGAATAATAATTTGCCTTACTATGCTGTCTTTGATATAAAGGAAAAGGCTGTATTTTACGAAATAGGACAGAAGTTTAAATTTAAAACTTTTTCACAAAAGTCTTGTCTGCACAGGAAAGCCATCTCATGTATGAATTTAAGCAAATACATTTACAATATAAACCCTTGTTTAGACTTTAATTTTGGTGGAAAATTTGCTCTTCAAGGTTTTAATTGGTGTTCTTTGAGAGGGCTTAAGCTACATCATACAATCAATTCATACCCAAGAAAAACTGTCCTCGTGCAAACAAACTACTAAGAGTATGAAGCATGTCTAAGAATTTTCATTATCCTTATTTTTATTATCCTTAATTTTCATTTTCCTGCATTAGAGTCCATTCGATAATTTTCCAGATACAAACTTGTCAATCTATTGGATAAAACTATTAAAAAATTAATGTATCTGACAACATATATCACACAGAACTGTGTGGAAATAACTATTGCATTGTATTTTTTGAAGTTATCCTAGATAAGTTATCTAAAAGTCATTGATCTGACACAGTGTAGGCAACTGGCAAGCAGATGCCTCAGTTGACTTTAAGCTTGCATCTTGCAGTGGATTTAGAATATTTACAATATTTACACTTATTTTCCATCATTTAATTTTCTCTTGTTTGCTTAATACTGCCTTGTAGATAGTTCCAAGAGAGGCAGTGTAGCCCACTGCTGGAGTACAAATTGGACAATAACTTAAGTATAGCTTCTTTCACTAGGATTTAATGGAGCAATTCCAATGTTCCTCTCCAGTTTATTGCTCATCCTGTAGTGTGTTACTGTGTGGACTGCCTTCACAGGGATGTCATTACAGTTTTTATCCTTGAGGGCCCCACAGGGATGCTGAAACAAACAACCCTGAAGTAGATGAAAACCACTTATTGTTAGGGAGAGACTCCAAGACTACAGTGATAGGTGTCTAAACAGAAGAAAACCAGACCTCTCCAGTCTTTGTGCAGTGCATGGACTATCTGTCCTACTGAAAATTCTTTCTTGTTCTCTACTTTTTTTGCCCTTAAACAGTGTGTGAATCAGCACATACACAGGACTATGGAAAACGAAAAAAACATAGCTGAAGTCCAGAGAAAAAAATTATTTAATTACCTTGTCGACTGGAAGATCCTGAAACAACACTGGGCTGCAGAGACACACAAAACAAGGATGTAGGCACCATCAGCCTCTGTCCAGTCCTAGGCAGGGCGTCAGGCCTGCTGTTGGCATCTGTTTATCAAGGCCCATGCATGTGTATTTTACTACCACACTGCAACTTTCTGCTGTGCTTTTCTGATCTCTGCGTTCATCTCTCTCCCAAGAAGGAAGCTCAAGCCTGTCTCTAGAAGTGTCTCCAAGTCTCTGTAAACACGTATATTATCTCTACATAGAAATTCTACTTCTCAAAGCAGACAGAGGATAAACAGCAGTAGGCATAATATATGGTTTCCCACACTGCTACTCTCCAGGCCTTGGCATTCTCAGCTGCAAGACTGCTTGAGCAAATCTACCTCTTCGCCATTCTTCCACTTTCAACTCTTTACTCCTAACAAACATACTCAGTATTTTGTTTTGGAAAACCTGTTTTTACTGACTGTATTTAGAGACTGGCCCAATCGATTTTAGGTCTTGCAAGTTATTTGCATCGTGTTAGAACTGACTGGACTGATCATCATTTGCTGAAAAAAAAAAAAAAAAAAGTGCATCAGAATTACGGGTTAAGGACAGTTTGAGTCAGAACCTATTGCTCTGCAAAAAGGTGTAGAGTCTGGACAAACTCTACAGAAAAAGAGAGGATAGAAATATCCGCTTTGTTTGACTTTTATTTTTAAATAATGTGAGCTATTATACTGTTTCTCCATCTCTCTATTTTTGTTTCTTTCCTCTACTCTCATTTTGGTTTTATATCTAATTATTTTTAATTTTTGTGACACTTCTCTTCACTGTGCTAGGTATGAAACTGGTGTTTCTGAATCATATTATATATAGCTACATAAAATGACCAAAAGAAAGGTCCAAAGCAAGAATCTCAATTTTTTTTTTTTTTTCATAAATATCATCCCCTTAATCTTCCTTCTTGCCTGGGAAAAAATCCTGAACAAAACAGTTGTTCATAGCACCTCTGAAAGTAAAAAGAGATTGGGTAAGTTATTGTTGCCTTTTCCCTATAAAGATGAAGGACATACAAAAACACATGTAGAAAGATGCAATGAGGGAGAGGAAGAGATGGATCAAGAGAAGAGAGTGGGAAGTCCCCAGGGAGCAAGAGATCAGTCTTTGATGCAGGCTGGGGGGAGATAGGACACCCCACTGTGTCACCTGAAAGCAGACAATACTGGACTCTCATTAATGCCTGCTCATTCTTCTATGCAAAAGGACAACCAGTGGTTGAAAGGCATCACAAATGAAGCATTGTTCACTCTTCTTACACATCATACATTTTCATACATCCTAGGGATAAAAAACAGCCATAGATCCACACCAAAAACTTGGTTGAAAATACCCCATAAAACCACTTGTGAGGTATTGTTGCCTCTGCTCTGGAAAAAACTTCAGGGAGTATTTTTTCTTTCTCTCTTTCAGATTGACCAATTGTCCTGGTTTAGAGCAAATTTAGGAGGAAACTTCCAAAGGGGTCTCTCTAGAAAGCAGATCTAAGTGGCCTCTACCCCTACTGGTTTGGGAAAAGATTTCCTTGGAGAAAGGTGGAAAAACCTGTTTATTTAACAAGTGAAGTATTCACAAGCATAAAAAAATGAATAATATTAAACAATAAAACTTCTCACTGTTCTGAAGAGATGGAAAACTCAGAAAGTCCTTTCTGTTGGGTGGAGCTGGATCGCTCAGTCTCTTATCAGTCCCTCCTGGGCTGGAAAATGCCACATCCCGGGCCCTGGTGGGCCACAGGTGTGAGCTCCCAGTGTTCTTCTGGAGTTTCAGTCCAGAGCAGGGCCAATCAGTTCCAAGAAAAAAAAAAAAATCCACAGTCCATGGAACTTCCCTGCCTCAGCTAGCCAAAAACTAGCTAAAAGCAAAGGAGTGTTCTGTCCTGCTGCAGACAGCACAGTCTGTGAGAGAGAATGCTGAAGCTCTTATCTCTATGGTTTTGAATACAACTGCCTCAGACATTCCACTGCTTCTCCTTCTCCCCCACTTCACTCTCAGATTTAATTTTAAAGGTGCAAAACTTATTTCTGGGCTAAATAGATGAATGGGGATACAATTCAGCATCACAAAGTCACCCCAGGATACCATTCTTTCTTCACTTATGAAAAGACAAAAACAGAAAATATTTTCGATTCAATATTGTCTTTTTATTTTAAATTATCTTCAATTAAACCTTAACAGTACCTATAAAATTTTGGTTTTGGAAAAGAAAAGGAGGAAACCTGCTTTGGAAAAGCTTTGATTTTTCCTTTTAAAGTAACTACATTTTCAGGGAGACTGCTTCTGGACAAGTAGATGGGATTCTTTGGTACATTACTCAGTATTTTTAACAGATATCAATATTGTAAAGGAAATTATAGAATTATTAAGTTTGCAAAATTCCTCTAATATCATCAAGCCCAACTGTTTAACCCAGCACCACCATGTTCACTACTAAACTATGTCCCCAAGTGTTATATAACACAACATTGTGCTTTAGGAATAGTATTTTCCAATTTAGTGATCCCACTGAATCCACTGCTTTCTTTCTCCCAGCCTCCCCTTCTCTCTGCCCCACTTGGGCTGGAGAGGAGAATTGGAAGCTCAGAAGGGAAAGATCATGGATTGAGGTAAGAGTAATGTGCTGGAAACAGCAATGAGATAAGGGAACAAACAGTATAACAACAATACTGACAGAGGGTACAAAAAGAGGTGAACGATTCACACAGCAGCACCACCACCCAACTGCTCTCTCAACCACACTACACTGACCCAGAACAAACTCTTTCTCCCCAGGAGCGTTCCTTCCCCTGGTTCCTCTGGGGAAATAACCTCTGTGTCCCTGCCATGGCTCCTTCTGGCTATTTCACAAATTAACCCCGTTTGTTTGCATAGGACACAAAGTTCTATGCAAAAATGTATCACATTGATTGTTTGCCTGTGTTTTCATTATTCATTCTACTTGGAAACTTGTTTTTGGCACTGGCAAAAGTGTTTCTGCTCACTAAAATATGTAGGAGTTGGTCAAAAGTCTAGTTGGTGGGACCCACAAATATGGACAAACCTATTGAAAACTTTTCATGCAAATTCATGACCTGCAGTTGGGCTGAGATAAAACTACTAAGCGGCCTGAGTCAAACCCCAGTGCATGACCCTGATCAGAATGTACTTTACCAGGACTATAGTAAGGCCACAAAACTCAGATTTGTGGCTAGCTTGTACATTCTGAGCCCTGACATTAATTTAATGGCTCAGACCTAGACTCACTCAGGGCAGAGTAATGGTGAGCTAAAAGAAATGAAACCCTCTTTTGCGAACTCATTATCTCCAGACCTACTAAACACAAATCTAGTACAGATGATGAAGCAGCCTCCTATGATTAAAGTAATTTCCATTAGACTGAAGTGGGAAGCAAAACTAATGAGGAGAAAACAAAACAGATTGTTGAAAACAAAAGCAATATGTAATCAATTTACTTGTATAAATTCCAAATTATGTGTTGCGTTCTTTGCGAAGTCAGAGTGTCTGACAGTCCAGAGCACTACTGCAGTTTTGCAAGAAAACTCTGCTGTTCTCTCAAATGCAGGACACCTTAAAACTCTCTATATTTTGTATTAGCAACAGGTATGTATACAAGTTTGTTGCAGTTCACTTTAGGTAGTTTTCATATTTCTCAAGCTGCTATAGTTGGTAAAATTTTCTCAGTCAGATTCCTGTACAAAATCTGTTGCCATGCTTGACATTGACTTTTCTGCAGTCTGTGGTTAAATGTAGTCTTAACTGCTTGTAGACTGCATTTCTGTGGGCTGCGGTTTTGTAATCTTCAGGATATAACTGCCTTGTCATCTAACTAAATGCATCCATGTTGGGATGATTGCCATGACCATCTAGCCTAAACCAGACAACTAAACAGCTTTTTTTTCCCTTTTTAAATTTGTAATTCACTTAAAGAAATAAAGGAAAAATTCCAACATTATGAAATCTTACAGTTTCCTGCTACCAGGTGGCATTATTAACTGAACTGTAGAATAACAATCAGATGAAAAACAACCACAAAAAAGAAGCTTCAAAGTAATACTCAAAACAATTTTCTAAACTTTTGATTCATAAATCATGGAATTCATGTGAGTAGTGTAATATTTAAAATTCTTAAATCATCTTGATGGTTTTTCTTTTCAGTTTTGCTATCTATTTTCATGCTGGAAGACATAATATTATATTTAAAAATATATTTTAATACTTCCTTTAAATTTTAGAAGGAAAAAAAGGTAGTTACAGAAATAAGAAAAAGGGAGAAAAATACATTCTATGTTGTGAAATTGGACTATTCTCTTTAGTGGGAAATTTTTTTCAGTTTTCTATGAAAACTCATTAACTAACCAAGATACAGCATTGTTTTTTCAAGTTTGCTGGTAATATTATCACATTTAGCGGATCCATATATTTTATAGCCATAAAAAAGAAAAAAAAAAAGGAAAAAAAGAAAAAAATTATCAAAATATCTCCTAGTATCACAAGGGTAAGAATTCTGCTGGATGCAGATTGACAGACCTAACACATGAAAAAATTAGGCATCCTTTAAGCAGTTTCTGAATTAAATAGCTGCTAATTTCTGATATTAATACTAATTTCAATTTAGCTGTTTTTTTAAAGTTTAATACTTCTTTTCTATGGCTTAAGTTTTGTGCGACCTTTCACTTTGAGGTATTGTGTTGCATAAGCACAGGAAATGAGAAGTTAACAACTCCCTGTGGATGAACAAACCTTGTTCCAGTTGCTTGGAATACTAAAATTCTTGTGTGTGGTTTGTTTCACAAAGGATGAGTTTTTGGAAGCTGTGAATGATGTCAAATCTTGAACAAATCTTTTCTTTAAGCCATCTTTTCTCCTTATCTAGATGATTCTTCTTTCAATATGTAGCAGTCCAGCTGTTTCCAGTGTGTGGTTTTATGTTAGCTATATCTGACAAGTCTGGATGAAGAGCTGGTGCAGGCCTGTATCTTGCAAGACCTGTCACTGCACTATGCCCAAAAGCAACACCAAGTTCACAGGTGTTGCTTGAGGCAATCAGTAAGACAGGGATGTGCATGCACATTCCCCTAATGCCTGTAGAAGAGGTTTTGTAGAAGGCCAACTGTACTGACTGTTCTTTCCGGAGTGTCTTTTTATGCTCAGATTACATGAGGAGAAGAGAATGTATTACAGAAGAGAGTCCCTTTACTTAGGTTGCTTTCTCTGAGAATCCTTATCAGTGAAAAAGCTGCTGGAAGAAAAAACAAGATAACTGGTGACTGATTTTTGAGAAGAGCTTTACACCATTTCCAGAATGCTATTTCAATCTTTGACGAAGGAAATTTTCCTTGGGCAGATGATGTATAGTAGTTTTTGGAGGAGATAATAAATATCCTCTCTTACTAATGCATTCCATTTTATTAGCTAGATCAATATTGCTGTAATTTCTAGCCATTAGCATCTCATTGCTGTATAGTACATAAAAATATTTACATTAACACTGATCAAAATTGCAACAGCATATATTAAAATATGAATGACATATAATCAGAATTTTCTGTTTCTACTGCCTCCAGTTATTTGTGACCCCAGATATGGAGTTCAAGTTTACACCTAATAGCACAATTATGTAAATCTGTAATTCTAACACTGAATTACAGCTGGTAATGATCAATAATTATATTTATGTATGATGTGAAATTAATACTGCCACCATAGATTAATGTAAACAACAAAATTATTTCTGCAGTCAAGAGCTAACAAATCGTCATAAATAAAGAGAACTAAAACAATCTCTTCAGAGCTTTAATTCCCTCGGCATCATAAACAGATTTTTATTTCTGATGAATGTAAAAGCACTGATTAAAGACAACACACGTCTACAAAAATTGCACAATGGCTGTATCTGTTAGCATAGTTTGATTTTTTTTCTTTTTTTAAGAATTTTTGAAGACAAGTTTGTTTGACATGAATAAAAATCTCTCCAAATGAATGTGGATAATAATTTTCTTGGAAATGTTCTGGGGGAAAATAAACCTTAAGGAAAAAGTAGATTAAAAACAAAACTGTGAGGAACAATCAAATGCTGTAGCCCACAACTTTGGAGCTCTTCAGTGTTTTCTAACCTGTAATATTTATTCTTTGCTGAATAGGGCAACAGGGAACTGCATAATGGAGCACAGCAATCCTTGGACTAGCTGAGTTGGCTTGAGTAGGTGATACCAATGAAGTTTTGGTGTGATTTGTTCATTACAGATACAGTAAGAACTTTCTTTGCCTTTTAAATTTCCATCTCAATATTTTTCAGCCTTGCCTTGTACTTGTTAAATGTTCGATGTGTGTGAATTGGGATCTTCTCCCAAAATGTCTTGTCCTGCAAAATGTAGTTGCAAGGCTGCCCAGAGCTTTATGATTTTGTCAGTGTTCCAAACCAGCTTTAATACCCACAGAAACCAGGCCGTTTAGTTAGAAAGGTGATCACATTAATACCATGATGACTCAAATTTACCTTATAGAAATGGTAAAATCCAGGGAAAGATGTGGATGGCTGTAAAATAAAATAAGTTGTACTTACCCTTCAAGTAAGAAATTTATATGTCCATCAACATATGAAATGGCAAGACTGCAGAAAGCCACTCAGTGTTTGAAGAAGTGTTAAAGAATTCTTGAGGAGGAGCAGTGTCAGGCCTGAACTCTAGCTCCTATTTCTTCATAAGTGGCATATTTTCAAAACAGCATCATGAAACACAGAGGGTATTACCTCCAAGTACAGAGAAAAATGGAAAAAATAGGATTAAAATCTCAGAGCAAGGGAAATAATTATCTACCTTTACAAAATGCTAGGAAACATGATTTTTAATCACAAGCAGATCTTTCTTTGCAGTGCCAGTGGGCTGACCCAAAAAGGACCAAAGTACTGATTCCATTGAACTTTGTCTCATTCCCTAGCTCTGCTTTTTCTTTGATAAATATAATTAAAATTTTAAAGAAATGATTGCTGTTGTGGTGTTTCTGTATAACCTGAATGAGGCTTCTATTAAGTATTTCTCTTGCTGCAGAAGAAGTAGATTTTCAGCAAACTCACTTATTTACAGACTTGGAATAACTGCAAGACCATGAGTTCAATAGGATAGTCTGTGCTGCAGAGTGTTGATGGAATATCAGTTGAATGGCAAGGGTGTGTATTACTTACTAATATTTTTTATTATTTTAGTAAACATGTAGGAACAACAAAGGGAACATAAAATTACTAATTCTTAAAAAATAATTGCTATTTAATTACAAATTAAGTAAAAAATGGTGTTGTAGTACTCTCTTTTTGACACTTGAATGATGGAAGAAAGCTGCCAAGTTTATTACTGTTTTTTGATTGTTCTCAGTGCCCTAAGTGGATGGAGGGTTGGCTCACAGTTTTCAATTTCATAAAATTCATAATATATGCAAGATGTTGTGAAAATGAGAAGATTAAGAGCTAAATATTGAGGAGGGAAATAAACACCTCTTGCAGCAAAAATTGTTTGAACAAAATTGAAAGAGTTAGAATAATTCTGGTATTACATTTTTAAAAAGAGGCTGGTCTTCCCTTTCACACTTTTCACTTTACTTTCTCTTCCAGCAGCAATATTTCCTTGTATATATTCTTTCTGACTAGGAGAACTCTTGATAAATAAATAGCAAAATGTTACAAAACTGCACAACAGAGTGGGAAATTTGAAGAAACAGAAAACAAAATTACAACAGACACTCTTAAAACCAAATCAAATCTTTAAACATCATTAAACCTAATCCAGGGACTTCAGAATAAATTTAAAGCAGACTTAAAGCTTATAAAGAGTGCAAACCAGAGGATAAATAATAAAAGGGAGAAAAAAAGAAGTCCTGAGAAGTCTGTGTGAGGCTCTACGGTACCTATTTCAAAAATTACTGAGATTATCCTATTTTCCATCATGTTTTTAAATTTACCTAGTATTGACAGGGAAACCAGGGAGGGAAACCCTGTGCCATGGCAACTATTTTATGAAATATAAAATGACTAGCATTGAGAAGTATTTGGCAGAAAATTTTGCAGAAAATTCTTTTGTTGTATGTTCATAGTAATTTCCATGGAGAAAAGAGGTGTATGTCATACTAAAAAAAACCAAAGAAGTCTGAGTAATTATGTTCATAATTGAGATAATGGATTATTTTTATGGGTTTTGTACATGATACTTAGCCAGTTTATTTCAGAGTAATAACTCACTTTGAAACCTTCTCCCAGTCCACACTCAAATTGGAAACTAAAGGAGTCTGGGAAAGTATTTCTTTGGGGAGTTTTTCTTCCCATAAAATCTTCATAAACGTTTTTATCATGTCCATATAATCCATGTCTGTAGCTAATCTTGTTAATTTAAAGAATCAGTAATGTTTGGCATACTAATTATATGAAAGACCATTCAGATAATTCAGGTGGAATTTAAAGGAACCCATCTACAATAGAGTTTAAAGCAAAAGATTTGAAAATACTTTTCTTTTACCTTGGTCATCATAAACCAGATTACTTTACATGTAATAAAGATATATACCCTGAACACATCTCTGGATGTTCCTTTTCCTGTGGGAATTATTCATTTGCTGGGATGGAACAAGTAGTTTGGATTTATTTAGTACTCTGCATGGGGTGAAACTAAGAAGACAGGGTAAGAAAATATGTATGTGCTTCAACACAAAATCTTTTATCAGAGCATCTGAATCAAATAATTTAAAATACTTCCATTGCTGAGTACAGAACTTTAAAAAACATACCTCAAAATATCTGACTAGACCAACCATTAAAAAACAAATATACATATTAGGACAACGGAATTGCCATTTTAATTTAAGCCATGTGCTGAAACATGAGTTCCAGAGTGTAAATGCATTTTACAGATTTTTTTTTTTTTTCATTTTTCTACCAAATTTGGAAACTGATAAAAGAAACGCGTAAAGATGAATAACTAGTAGTCTAAAGTAACATACTTGAGGGCTAGCCAGAGGCAAAGAGAAAAGAGATAGCTTTGGCCTGTTTTAATACTTCAAGCATTGTAGGGGATTTTGCACATTTCTTCTGTGCAAGTGTGTCACATTCTTGAAAGATCACTATCAAATCATTCAAAGCAAAGAACCAGAAATATCTTTCCAACATCTTATGTAAAGACATATATTGTCAGTGTGATTTCAAAACAGTGGTTGTGCTGCAAGTTCTGACCCTTGAAGTGCAATGCAAGTGCACACTGGAAACTCTTTGGCAGCATATAACAACCCTCTTAAAATTATACTTGTGAACAAAAAGATTTCTGATAAGTTGTAAAATGAAATTCAAAGAACTGGAAATCTGTTTATACAAGAGGTGGTTCAAATTTTGTCTATATGAGAGATGGCTCACAGTACTCTGTGTCAAATAGAATAACATGGTGAAAAAGGAGGATACACAAAACAAAAAAGCAGAAAGTTTATTGCAATTCACTACAGTTGAGTACAGCAAGATGTTGTGGAAAGAGTCATCTAGCCCATTCCTTGTGGGTAAAACAAGCAACAAGATTTCAGTGAAAACTAGTCTGTTTAACTCCAGCAGTAATGGTTTCATTAAGATGACAAGAGTTCGTAAACTGATGCAGGACATGTATCATGGCAGGGAAGCAAGGTTGCCCTTCCCTCTCCAAAGCTGGTGAGCAGGTAGAAGCATAGAAAAGAGACAGTCAGAAACATGGTCAGATCTTGGTCAAGGAAATTGCTTCAAGAGATTCACAGGTGTATGTTCAGGAGGTGTTAGAAGCCATCCTTGAGACCCATTTTAAAATCAGTAAGCCAAGCATAATTAGCCTGATTGTGACAGAAAAAAACCCCAACCAACCAACCTGTGAACCAGTCAACCAAAAAAGCCCAAAAAACCAACCCAAAACCCAAAACCACCAAAGCTCTAAGAAGAAGTGAAAGCTGCGGGGAAAGGTGCAGAAAGGTGAGAAAGCTCTACTCTGCAGAGAAACCAAATCCCTGCCATATGCAGTATGACTCAGTGGAGGGAAAAAAGAGAATACAACCTCTCTCCAGTTCCAGTCCTCCATTTACTTGCAGATCTGTGCAAGACCAAGCCACTACCTGTGCCAAGGGTTGGTGTGCACTTGCCAAACCTTCCATGAGTGGAACACAGTCAGGAAAGGGCTGGCCAATCTCTGCAGGTTGGTTGCCTAGGAGGAGTTAGTGCTGGCTAGGACTTTAGGTTTTCTGCAGTCTCTCTGAAGAATGACTTCACAGCACAGAGCTGTGATGACGGCTTCAGTAATTAATTATGCAGAGAAACCAAACACAGCATTTTTTGGGGTCAGAATTACTTGGGAATAGTGCTTGCTTCATGTTTGCATTAAACCTACCATACTTTTCTTCCTATGATCAGTACTATCTCCTGCAGCTCCCTATAGTTATGTAGTCTTCTCTCAGGTGATCACTTACAAAGTTGTTACAAATCAATGAAATTCTTCACTAAGGCTCTGCATTGCATTAACTTCTTACATTTTTGTCAGAAGATTTCACCTTTCAGAGGCACATTTTCAATGTGGAGTTAAAATTTGCCCGTTACCCCACTACAGAAGTGTCTTTTACCTCTTAGTTCAACATTTCATGTCTTACCTTTAGCAAACATCACGCACTTGTATTTGTATTGAAAATAGAAAATGCATTGAGGAGCTGGAGCTAAGGTGTTGGTAGGAATATCTAGGATAAGATTTGAAGAGATATCATAAAAAAAAATCAATCCAGCTGTATTCACCATCTGAATCAAACTGCCTTTCAACTGCCTTGCTAACATTTCTATAAAATACTCCAGAAAATATATAGATGATTCACTCAAAACTGTTTTGATATCAGTCTTAGAAATCCACATTTAACATCTGTTATCACTTGTAAAGTACCAATTACTAGCATAAATCCCATTTTTATTCTTGGTTGCAGTTGTGCAATAAAACAGCACAAGATACTTATGAAATTATTTTAAAATAAAAATAAAAATTTAAATCCAAAGTAATCTTTCCCAAATCATACACTCTCTGTCCAATTCATATCAATTTCTACAACAGCATTACTTAAAAGCTGTCAAACAATCAAAGAATGACTGGAAAGTAAGAAATCAATTGGATAAACTATATATTTTCTGCAGCTGTGTTGAATACCCACTAACAAGAAAAAAAAATTAAGAAACCCTGCAGTGATAACTTTGTTTTGTTTCCTTCAGTTTCCTTAGACATATCACCTAATCTTGCAATTTCCTGGCACTTCAGGAACCTGGCACTTCTGATGTTTTTTGTATAGGGAACTGTCAACACTTTATAAGTGAACTCAGGCTTTAGAAGAGGACCCTTCAAGGAGGTTGTTTATTTTCCATTTTTTCTAATTCTCACTCACTGAAAACCTAGAAACCAAGATTTTTCACAGACAGACTCTGCAAAACAGGCTTTTTTTTTTCTTAGCAATGCCAGAGATCCTATCCCATGTGGCAAGGAGACAATGCTGATGGTCAAAACCAGAGTATCAGTAAAGTCTGCAACTGTTATTACAATACAGTAACTTAATTTAAACATAAAAAAGCAACACTCTCCCTAATTTGTTGATTTACCTTTCTGCTTTTAGGAGAAGTAAGGAATTTTCTTGATGACCATTACTTCTAGTGTAAACCTTCCAGAAATATATTTTTTTTCTTACATATCTGTAAATTATCATGTAAAAAGAAGTAAACAAAGCTTAATTTTGTCAGGGAAGATGAAATAGGAAAACCTTATAAATATGATTACCTGGCAAAAGATTTGGAAAATACAGACATTGAGATGAGAACTAGATTTGAAATAACAAAACTTGACTACTGAATAACTAGAAAACAATAATATAGCCAGGCTGAAAGCAATCCCCCTTTCTGATTAAACAATGCCCTTTACCTGCAGATAGGTCCAAAGGTCAAATGGAATGCTCTGTCTCACCCCCCAGTGTATGGTTCATCCCACACCTGTGACCCTCCCTTGAAGTATCAGGTATCTGTGACCCCATTGACCCAAGTCCTGTTCCAGCCCACCTTGAAGCCCCCTGATAAGGTGTGCCCGAGGGACGGGACACTCTCTTGGATCTTCCCCTGGACCCTCACCTGGAACCCTCACTCCCTCTCTCTCCTTCTCCCTATTTCCCTGGGCCTGCCACGAGTTGCGCCTGGCAACTCCAAGCAGGGCCTTTCCCCCTTTTAATAAACCACATTTTCTAAGACCTGACTTCAGATATCTCTCATCCATCCAAACCGCCCTGGAGACCCGCGCTCGCTACAAATTTCAAACTCACTTTAAACAGACCATAGTCAATTCATATCATAAATTTGTAAATTTACATACTTAATTAACTTGCAAATTCCCATCTATCTAGCATGCTTCTTCCTTGTTCACCAAAGAAGATGAAAGAAACTCTAGACTCTGCCAGCTGCTGGTGTTGCTTGACCCCTTCCATTTGATAAAGAGCTAGTGGTTGATCACCTTACCTTGATCACCAAGAAGAAACCTGCTGAACTCTGAGACTAGACATGATTATTATCATCTAGGAGGTTGCATTTATGATTACAATTTATGATCAAAATGATGATATTCTGAAGGAATTCTTTGCACTGCAACCCTTCACCTCTTACCCAAGTGTTGGAACTTAGGATTTTTCTGGTTTTTTCTCTCTTTTCAATCAGGGAATTTTCTCCCATTTGTTGCCTAAGATATGGGAATGATGGCACTTAAGAGAGACAAAGATGTAGCCAAGGAGGAGGGGGAAATGGACAGTTTGCTACTGTCTCTGAGCTGGGGGGGCTTTCTTTTAGGAAGGGGAGAGATATTGTGAAATTTTGGCTGGGGGCTGAGGGGCTGGGCTCAGCTGCTCACTCTCTCTTGCTCTCAGTACTGGAGGTGAGATGATGTTGCTGTTGCTGTGAGGAGAATTCACTGCCACTGAAGAGTTCCATCCTTTACTGCTTCTCCTGCCGTGAGTGAGGCTTTGCTTATAAGAGCAGTTGTTGAACTGGTACCTTGTTAACATTTGAAATCACTGGAAAGGACCCTCACCGCCATTTACATGCATGCCTCGGGGTAAACCTTGAACCCCAACCCCTTCCCACTTCTGGAGGGAGTCTTTCCCAGCTGTTTGCGGGGGCCCAGCTGCAGCTGCCCAGCCCCACGGTTTTCTGATGCTGTTTTTTGCCACACTTCAATCAGACACCCTATGTCCACCTGACCCCTGCGGCTCCTGCTACAGCTTCAGAGTTTTTGCTACATTTTGTTTGCCGTTTGGGGGTGTGCTTAACTCTGCTGTTCTGGTCTGCTGCTCTGAGTTTCCTGGTACAGCCCATTTTGCCGTCTGGAGCAGCACTAGGACCGGCAGCCTGCTGTGAGTTGGTAAAGGAAGCCCCTTTTCTCCTTTAAGCCAGTGTGCCCGCCATTACCATGTGAGAGAGATGCAGCTGAGCTCGCGCCACAGCGCCCCCTGCAGCCGCGGGGGAATTACTGCACCCTCCCTGCCTGGCCCGGAGCCAACAGCGCCCCTGCTGGCCGTGACTGGAACTGCACCAAGGAAAAAAGTGCCTGACGGCCGAGAGATTAGTACTGGGTTTCTGGTTTTTGTTCCTGCAGCTGTTGTGTTTTTTCTGCCTTGTTATACACATTAACAAAGAATTTTTATTTCTTTTCCCATATCTTTTCCTGAAAGACTTGTGATTTTAAAGTTATTATGATTTGGAAGGAAGAGGTCACATTTTCCATTCCAAGGGAGGTTCCTGCCTTCCTTTAAAGGACGGCAGACACCCGTCCTTTAAACCAGGACACTAAGCCTTATTCTTCCCATTATTTCTCTCTTAAAAAAAAGAGTGGGCTGAAACATTGTGGTAACTTAGATGAACTAAATATTCTTGTCAAACTGAAGTGATTTTCTCGATCTTTAGACGAACACCAGGAATTGCATAAATATTAGGAAAACAAAGAAAACAGGATGGGAAATGGATTTTGAAGAGTATACCACTTCTATGTATGAACTGCTTAAAGAAATGAGTACTTAAAATGCTATGGGCAGAAAGTACATTTCTATTCCAAATTGACAGAAATATTATGTTTAATTCTACTTAACTACTTCTGAAAAGCTCTATATTGGGATTTCTAGTTCATATTGCAACCCATTATATGCAGAAATAAAATAATTTACTATAAAAGTTGAAAAGTACGAGTTGCAGTCCATCTGCTTATCAGTTCAGCACAAATGCAATGTGATAGAAATACACCCTTTGCAAGGAATATTGCTTTAAAGGGGCTTTCATTCAAGGGTTTATAAAGTTATGGAAAGGCTATTCATATATGATATTAGGAATCCATAGTAATGTTATGAATGCCATAATTAAAATACAAGCATCAGTCTAGTAAATGAGAACCGTTTGTAAATCAAGTACAGTTCGTTTTACCTTTACAAACTGTTGGGAAAAAAAGATTTCAAAAAAGAATATAAAGGAGTGGAATAAGAACATCTAATGCATGCAAATGTTTGTACTCAATGTGTAAATATGATCAAGCAACTATCATTTCCTCATATATAAAAAAGAGCTATGACACTAGACGTGAGAAACTCTTTTTTTTAACAAATGTAAGAAATAACGCCATATAATGGGAGGGAATAAAAGGTAAGATATTAAGTTGAAACAAATATTTAAAGTATTTGATTACAGTATCTTTTTAAAGCAGGTTTCCTTCTATTCTGGAGAAGACAACTAAAGCACAGAAAATCTTTGACAGTATTTGCTTACACTTCTAATGCAATAATATGTATAACTACTCATACTATACAAGGAAATTATGTGTATGACCACACAACAATTTAAAGGGTTCTATTAAATCACAGTGAGGACAAATTTTATTTGTGATCCCATCTCTTTCCTTTCAAGCACTTGGGCTTGTGAGACCACTACCATGTAAAGCAAAAGGATGAGGTCTGGCACAAGAAGAGATATTTTTTTACTCCAACAAACACACCTTTGATAACACTGGAGTTGTCAGAAAAACATTAGCAAGTAAATTAACTTTTTGAACATACTCTGGAATACTGGCAGTTAGCTTTCCCCACTGAACTCATGTCTGTGAAGTCTGCAAACCTTCACATGTTAATAAAAAGGAAACTCATACCTTCTATCAGAAATCTTTCCAATGCAGAAATTCCCAACAAAAAACAAAGACAACTCTGTGTCCTTGGAAACAAGATATTGCTTTGGGTGCAAGTAACTGACATGGGATGTGGTACTGGCAAAACATAAGAGACAGAAATAATTAGTTTTTTTATTAAAATGTGTTTCTCTGATGCTCAGCTGTATAAAGAAGGTGTAAATGTTTATATACTATAATTGACTTTTCCTACTTCTCTCACATGTACATCCACAAGATTCATAGCCCTGCTTTTAAAAAAATATCTTGGCATAACTGCAATTGTGGAAATTGAGCTTCGAGGTCTTCTGAACTGATCACTTGCCTCTTTCAGTAGGATTTGGCTCAAACCACTTGTAATCAGTTAAAAAAAAATAAACCAAACAGTCCTGTGAGTGTACTGAAGAAAGTGTTATTTCCGCCCCCCACCCCAACTCATTTAAACTAAAACTGGCCTTAGGAACTTGCAGACAGACATCAATCCAGAAACAGATATTGTAATTACTCATCTTCTTTCAAGCTGTACCTCAATCAAGACTTCAGTTTTTGAGCTCCTATTCACATTCAAGCAAGTATTAAAAATGCACAAAATATTTGGAAACAATTTAGCTTTTATTACTGTGGTTTTTATTTATTTCCAACCTTTGACTGTATTAATTTCAGATATTTCCCATATTTCTATGCTTCAGATTGTCTTTTTTTTAATTTCTCTTTCTTCTGTACCTCTTAATACTTTCTATCATCTATTTCACTTCCATTTTTTTTCCTTATCTTTTTTTCTCTATTTCAAACAATTTCCCAGCACAACAGCTCTACATTCTTGGATCTTCTAATTTTTAATTTACCCTCTTAATACTCTACTTTTTTTCCCCTAATTTTTGTCTCCTCTCCTATACGTTACTGCATAATTTGCCTGTATTTCTAATACCATACAGCAGAGAACATCTGCTGAGAGAAAAAGATAATGTAAGATTATATGCAAATAAGAAAGTTGTGACAGAGACAAAATTAAAGTAACTCAGTATGTGAGTGAATCAGAGGGTTTTTAAGGTTTTGTTCCTTCTCATTGTGCTTTGAAATTTTTTGGGGGTGAATTTCTGCTCCTTTCACTTGTCTATTAATTTTAAGTGTATTTTCTACCTTCTCTCCCCCTCCCCCCACCTGAGAACTCTTGTCTCTTGACCATTTTTCTGGACTCCAAACGTGTCAGCAAAGAAATCTCAGCACTCCATTCACAAAACTGCAGCTCAAAATGGAAAGAAGAAAAGTTGTCTTTGAAAAAAAACAAACTTAAAATATTACTGAGTGAGTGAGATCTTGTGGAAGCAAGCTGAGCTTACAGTTAACAATAATATGTGTAAAATAACCAGGAAATAAATGCTAACTTTCTTTCATAAATGTATTTAAATGTGGATAGGTGGGGTTTTTTTTGTTTGTTTGTTCTTTTTTGGTCTTTTGTTGGGTTTTTTGTTTGTTTGTTTTGTTTTTTGGTTTTGTTTTGTTTTGTTTTGTTTTGTTCTGCTTTACACTTAGGGGAATTAAGAATTAAAATTAAAAGGCAGAAATTAAAAATTGTCAGCCCTGAGATAATAATATATAATCTCAGCTAAGAATTTGGATTTTATGAATATCCAACCTAAAATAATCTTTTAATTTTTATAGTTTACTAAAAATTCAAGACAATACTTAAAAAATTTTAATGGAAAAAATGATTAAATTTTTCTCTGGGAGAGAAGTTTAATTTTCATGACAGTAGGAGATTACAGGAAATTTATTTTATGTATATAGTATATAACTCATCAACAATAATCTCCTCAGATTATTCTAGAGCCTGAAAGGTCAAAGAAATAGAAATTTCAAAGCCCCTTACACCACTACTTGAACTATCCTATAGAATCCTACTAGAAAAACTTGTGTCTAATTCACACCAGGTGTCTTTCCCAAACTGATAACTGAGGTGTTTCTATGATGTTTCTTTGCTACAATTACTGAACTTCTGAAAAGAAATTTAATGAGCAGATTTTTATCAAATAAATTGTTACTTTAACTGACAAAAACTTTAACATTCATGCTTAGTGGTAATATTCTGTCTCTAGCTCACCTAATTATATGCCAGTATTTCAGTAAGTGTGGAATATGGAAATCACCATTTTAAAACTTAAGTACAAAAGTCAGCTTTTATTTGGTAACTGAAACTTTAAGGTGCCCTCTGGGTGCAACTTATAATACAAGCTTTTGTACCCAGTTTTCAATTTTTTAAAAATGTTGCTGTTCACATGTAGAAAGTACCTAAAACATGGGAGTAAGAGATACTGTATAATTATGCATAAGATATTAAGAAAGCAACTGTAATCCAAATTTCAAATGTTACTTTGGAATTATTATTATTGAATTTTACATCTGAAATGGATAAATTTTGAAAATAGGCTTCCATGAGGCATTAACTTAATACATTGTCAGTGGCCCACATTTTGTGCTGTGTATGGATTCAAGCTTGTTTTTAGATGGTAAAGTATCTGAAGCACCTGTCTTGTAAAAAGCTATTAATAAATTGCTTCATTCATGTGGGATACTTAGGCAAGTATAGTGGAGGTAAGTAAATGGCAAAAGAATAAAGGCAGCATCCTCTTTATATCCCTTGCAAACCTAATTCTGTTGCCTTCAGCAGAGTTAACTTCTGAGAAACAATAGGTGTAGTGAAAAATGAAGCTTATATATGGCCTTTTACAAGAAACAAAAAGCCTGCGAAAAAACTCAGGTGTGCCAGAAGCAGGGCAAGATTATATTATAATGATGAACTCACCATTTCAGCATAATGGCCACTTATTTTTGCATCAGTATTCCTTTCCAATTTTGTGTCTTGAGAAAGTAAAACTTCAAGGAAGAATTTTTAATAATTTAATAATTTTAAAATCAACCTGTTAATCCCAGTTGGTGGATTTACCCTGTGAGATTTTTTTATTAAAAAACAAACAAAAAAGTAGAATTAACTGAAAGGGTGAAGATAGGAAGTTTAAAAAATAAATAATTAAGCCCTTGAATTATAAAACTATTTTTTATGAACACACATACATGCATACACACACACACACACTGTAGCTATATAATATTCTAGATTGAAAAAAGGTCCTGTATAAGTAAAATCTCTATGCACTTCTGTTAGAAGCAACAGAATTAAAGAAAAGAAGCCATTAGTGTGCATTGTTCCAGATTCCAGAGTGCATATGCTGACAAATATTTTTCTTCCCAAGAGGAAGAAAAAGTCAAGTTAATTTTGTTTTGAACATTTATTTCAGAAAATATTATAGATTTCTGTATGAAGATATTAACCCACTTTTGCTATTCATGAGATGACCTTCAATTGAACTGTGAAAAGTAAACTTCAGGAATGTTTCCTGAAAAAGTTTAGTGAGGATATAAGAGATTAATGAACATATTTGTGTTGGACACTCTCCCCTGTATAGCATAATCAGAGTGATAGAATCACATTATTTATTGTATTTTTTTCAGATCATTTGTAATGTTAATTTATATGTTTGATATCGCTTTTGTCTTCTAGTTGTGTGTTATTCTGAGAAATCCCTGGGGAAGGAAAGGATTTATATGCTTTGTGTACACATTCTGCAGACTAAGCACTCTAGCATAATTATTTTTGGCACTCACTAACTGATTAAAACATCCAATTTAACTCATGATCAGTAAGATTAATCCTTTTTAATATACCTCAAAAGTAAATTATCATTCGCTACTCAAACATCCCTTTCTGTACATGTACCTAATAAAATTGTTATTTTATTTTGTTAATGTACCTTTTAACAAGGATTCATTTTATTTCTTCCTCTGGGCAGAACTGCCTTTTCTTTTTTGGAGAGGTAGGAAAAAAGATTATCTGGAAGCTGACTATGCTTCTACATGTCTTTCTAATGTCATACCTCTTAGAAGTTACCTCTTCTAGGTGTGGGGGTGTGTGTGTGGGTGAGAGTGTGTGTGTGTGTGTGTATATGTGTGTTCTGTACGACTCAGCTGTTAAAGAAGACACATCCTTGCTTTGTCTTTACTTGATGTACAGACAAATGTACAAACAGCTGTTAGGAGGAAATAATATTTTGAAAAATAATTTGCACGACTCAGAAAAATATTGTACAGGCTCCTATTTAATTTCGTAATACCTTTTTTTTAGGATAAGTTAAATTTTAATTTTGCAAGAGAGGCATTTGAAAGCATGTCCTAACAATGCCTTAGCATTGAAACTTGAAGTGAAGAAAAATAGTTTCTCCAAGAGAATGAAAAACCCTCTTCAGCCCTGCATGAGGAAGGAAACACTTTTTGCAAAGCCCAAAACAGCATGAGCACCCAGAAAGTTATTGATGGAAATAGAATTACACAATACTTTTGATCAGCACAAATACCTGTGCTGCTTACCTAGGACCAACATGGAAGTCTAAGACAGCCACAGGACAGCCATCATAAATATAAGGCAAAGCGATGAGTGTAGGTTTTGCAGAGTGTCAGCCACCTAGATTTTGTCCAATTAGCTCAGAATGATGTATCTGAGATTAAAGAGGCCTTGTTTTAGAAAAATTGGGTCAACTTGCTTTCTTATGTAAGTGATGCCACTTACGTGATGCCACCAATCCAAGTTTTCATCAGCAATATAGCTGCCTTAAAGAATTCCATCTGACCTGCAGGAAATATACTTTTGTGATCAGTGCTCTTAATGTTCCAAAACAGAGGCAAAAGTTGGGCAACAATTCAGAAAACGTTAAATGTGAAATAAGCCAATGTAAAATCAAACACTGACTTTCAGAACGAGTACATGTTTCCCTTATTTGTCTTTCCACACAGAAAAGGGCTGTTATAGAAGCAAGCTACTATCAGAGTTTAGAAACTTAAAAATATAACTTTGTGTCTTATAAAACCAAAGAAAACAAAAAACAACTTCTGAGAAGGCAGCTCCAGGCAACTCTCCATGCCCAGCCAAGTTCATTAGCAGGCTGCACTCTCGGCAGTGATACAATATGCCATTAACTCTGCTTTAACTGATTTATTTTAAGCACAGGAAGAAAAGTCAAGACTGGACACAGAAGGAAACAATTGGTTTTGGTCTGTTATGGTGGAGTTTACATGTAGAGGTGCCTTCTAGCCTAGTTGCTGAAGGGAAAACAAGTAAAAATATCTATGCCTTAGCTGTTAGGGTCTGATTATAACCACTGTGCTAGAGAATTCATGGATTATTCATGTGTAATTACAGATAGCTATTGTGCTCTTTTAAATCATCTCTATAGCCCATTATGGCCCATAACAACTGAAATAGCAATTGTCATAGTAAGGTTTGGGCTCTGTCATAGAGTGTAGGCTCTAATCAATAATGATGAATGGCAAAATTTAGCATCAAGCCAGAGCAAGTCTAGTTGCCTCTCGCCATAAATCTGTGCAAATATCAAGTTGCACAGCTGCTGTATCTGGAAATCTAAAAGGCAACACTCTCTCTCCACCCCCTACGCATGCACCTCTATAAAAGTTGAAAAAGGAGAAATGTGCAATATGTCCATTCTAATAATCCACATGCTGTTAAGTCACTTTTCTATTTATTCAAAGCAGGGTGAACCCTAGGTTGTTTTCAAGGTCAATTCCAGGTGAAAGGGGGGTCATCTGGAGGCCATCTCAACTCCCATGCAGGTCAATAACGTCTCCTCACTGCCCCAGAAGACAAGCTGCTCACACCCAATCAATCCACAAACGCTCCTGCGCACCCAGTGTAATGAACAGTGAATAAATGTAGCCTATCATCACAAAACATGCTTTTTAAGTACCTTCCCTTTTCATGTAAAAACTCTAGCTGTCAAATTCTACATTCACTCATCCAGCAGTGAGTAGCAAAAGTGAGAAATCAGGCTCTCATTGGGGTTGGTAAAAGGTCATTGCTGACAGACACGGAGGTTAAACTGCCGAGTTAAAATACTGTTCATTACCCGCTGCAGATTTTGCTAACTACACTTCTTTGTATTACAGTCAAGCAGTACATCAATATGCTCCTCCTACTAATTCATTAACAATTGTTGAATTGTACAGGAGGGGAAAAAAGGGGGATTGATCTTTTATACCTTTTTTTAATCTATTTTCTATGTCAAATACTTTCACATCTTTATCCACTCCGTATTAAATACTCTGCTTACAGGCTGTGCTGTCTGCTTGAACAGCTATCATTATAGGTACGATTCCTGAAGGAAGAGGTGAAACCCCAAAGGTCTGGGGCTACTCAAGCAATGGTTTCTTTTCTCTTACCGTTTTTATTAATTGCCCTTAGAATAGTGTTGTCATCTGTATAATTACAAACTAGAAATTTTGTGTCACAATTGTGTCATATTAAAAGAAGTTTGGATAAAAGAAATGTTTCTCCTCCAGATGAAGCAAATTGGTTAAAACCAGACATAACATACTAAATAGATATTTAGCTGAAATAAAATGCCTGTGTCCTGTTTATGGTGACTGGGTTAGATCTTCATCAAATGCTATCCTTGGTGTAGACCTCAAGGCACTCCCTAATCTAATATTTGATTAAGAAATTATTAATATGTTCATTTTTCCAGCATTAAAAAAATTAATATATCCAATAGATATTTAGAGCAGCAAAGAATCATTCAAGCTCAAATGGAAACAGCAATGAAGATTCAATTTGTATTAAAGAAAATAATTTCATGGGAATTCTTAACAGGAAGGATAAATTTCCCAAAATGAAATTCCATTATTTGATTAATTAATACGTAGATGTGATTCCCTTTATTGAAATGCAAAGATTTTGTGTTCAAAAATAACCATCTTATAAAAAATATTCTTGCAAAACAACAGAAAAATTATCTCTAATAATGAAAATAGTAAATGTTTATTTATATGAACATTATAAAAATAGTTTTGACTCAAAAAATTGCCATTATCTATTTAAATCTCAGAAAAATTCATTA